>NC_079193.1:37830432-37837932 GCF_029499605.1 Hyla sarda
ATATGCAGGGAAAAAGCAAATATTCGCAATTTCGAATATATAGCGAATATATTTGCAATATTCGCGAATTCGCGATAAAAGTTGGAAATGCAAATATTCACGCTCAACACTAGTCTTGTGTCCCCCATTAAAATAGAAAGGTGGTTGAAAATGTATGCTGACACATCATTCAACACTATGGGAAAGATTTATCAAAACCTGTCCAGAGGAAAAGTTGCTGGGTTACCCATAGCAACCAATCAGATCGCTTCTTTCATTTTTCACAGGCCTCTTTACACGCCTTTTGGTTTACACATTTCTACTGATTTTGAGTTGTAATCCACTGATTTTGGCAATACACATGATATAGAAGGGATTTATGAACTGCACCTTTTTGTGAAAAAGCGCAAAAAAGGCACAAAGCCACTGAAAAGTCTCTAAAACTATGCCAGCCCAGACTTAGCTTAGCTTTTTGGTGTATGTGAAGAGAGAAATTTCAGAAAATGGGCACCTGCACAAAATGGCCGGCATTTATCATTGTTGGTGGAAGTGAAGCATTTTTCTACACCTTTTTATTGTGTGCTGGTAACGTCTAGGAGCACCATATTTATTAAATGGTCGCAGAACATTTGATATATTTTGTGCAGGTCACATTTTCTGAAATGTATCTCTTCACATACATCAAAAAGCTAAGCTAAGTCTGGGCTGGCATAGTTTTAGAGACTTTTCAGTTTTAGAGCCTTTTTTGCGCCATTTCACAAAAAGGCGCAGTTCATAAATCCCTTCCATATCATGTGTATTGCCAAAATCAGTGGATTACAACTCAAAATCAGTAGAAATGTGTAAACAAAAAGGTGCAAAAAAGGCGCAAAGAAACCCTGCATGCGCCTTTTGTAGACACAAAAAAACTGTCTAAAGACAATGATAAATGTCGGACAATGTATCAAATGATCTGTGACCATTTAATAAATCTGGTGCGCCTACACATTACCAGCACACAAAAAAAAGGTGTAGAAAAATGCTTCACTTCCACCTACAATGATATATGCCGGCCCATGTCTGTTTGTGCAATATTCTGACTATGTCTGCTTGAGCATTTATTTTGTATTTATCTTTCCATTTTATCTGGGTTTATAGCCATGGTTACATAGCATGATCCTTGTATTTTAGTCTGTGTTACATTAGTCGGTTTTAGAATTATAATATAAATCACAATTTTAGAGACAGGCCCCTCAGGACTGCCCTAAACTAGAGACTGCCTAGTCTTATTAAAACTTAGCTTTTATTCATTCTTTATGTAAAAGAAGAACTTAACGTGCTTGTGGTATATACAGTGAGGAAATGGGGGGGTTATGGATTAAAAATCCGGCCAACCTAAATGCGTGCACTTAAGTGCAAGTTTGCTTATCATTTAAACCAATCAGCAGTTTATCAGTGTACCGCTGCTGAGTACTTTGAGAAAGCCCGGTCCACGGGCGAAACGTTAGTTTAGGAGGCATTATTTTAATATCAGCATCCTCATCGGCACAATAAATATCAGCACTTTCTAGCAGTGTTCTGCTGTGACTGAGAGGCGCGGTAGCGCTGTCAGCAACGGTACACTGATAAACTGCTGATTGGTTTAAATGATAAGCAAACTTGCACTTAAGTGCACGCATTTAGGTTGGACGGATTTTTAATCCATAACCCCCCCCAATTTCCTCACTGTACATACCACAAGCATGTTAAGTTCTTCTTTTACATAAAGAATGAATAAAAGCTAAGTTTTAATAAGACTAGGCAGTCTCTAGTTTAGGGCAGTCCTGAGGGGCCTGTCCCTAAAATTGTGATTTATATATTATTTGCCCTGAGACTCCTAGGGGACTAATTTAGTGTTGTTGGTTTTAGAATTATGTCTGTTCAGCTTTGTCAGTGTTCACACTATGTCTGAGTCTTGCTTGTTACCTGTGCCCTGTTTGTTATATTCTTGTTCTGGAGTCTATTCAGACTCATCTGGTTCTAGTCTAGTGTTTCATGTATTATATTTCTGTTTCCTACTGGGTCAGCATTTTGTCCACATGGTGGAGTGTGTCCGTGGAGCAGCCTATTTGGCTTTATTATTAATGGCTACTCATATAATGGAGTGGGTACTCCAGTTTGTATGTTCTGTGTCCCAGTGTGAACAGTGTCTTATATTTATATCCTGTTTGGTTGCTCTGATCTTTGTCCTTTTTACTTGTACCTGTTTGCGAACAGTGTCCTATGTTACCTGTTCAGTTTAGTGTTTTGGCTCTCAGTTCTTCTGTTTATCCCCTTCATCTCCTGGATTCTGCTGTATACCCATATCATGCCTAGTCTTGTTCATTTTATCATGTCTGCCATTTATCTGATATCCGGTTTATGAACTGTTTGTTAATTCACTATATTCTGCTCTGTTTGTGAGTTTATCTTTTGCCCTGTTAGTATTTGTATTCTGTCTGGTATATCTGGTTATCTAGAAGTTTTCTGTTTCTGTTCGGTGACCGCCTATGTATATTATGTGTTTTTATGCCACTGCACTTTAGCGCAGGAAGGGACCAGCGCCCAGTTGTCAATCCACCATTTAGGGTGGATGGGCAAGTAGGCAGGGAGAGATGGTTTTAGGGTCAGTTTAGGGCTCACTCTTCCAGTCCCCCAGTCGGTCCCTGACAGCACTGTGGCCTCTTCATTTCTTACCAAGCATGGTTCAGGCTCATTTCATAGTGGCAATTCTTGGTATTGCAGCTCAAAAGTGAAACCTCACATTTCTGATGTTGATGGCCTGTCCTGAGGAAGGACCATCAATATAAAAATCCCATAAAACTCCTTTAAATCTATTGCTTTGCAGAGGAGCTCTGTATAAGAAATGTAGAGCTTTTACCACTCGAAAAATATTTTTATGCATTTTGAAATAGAAAATGACATAAAAATAACTTACAAAATAAAATAAAATAAATAAATAAATACATAAATAAATTAAAACTTAATTTACTATTAGTTCACAAATCTTATAGTCTTATATATTTCATAACACTTTAATCTGTCTGCAACAGTCAATATAACAGCAGTGTAAATATACAATGGTCTCAAGCACAGGAGATAAATAAAACCTGGATAAATGTATACTTTATATGAAAAGAAATAGAAGGAGGACACAGAATGTGGTGCTCCTATACTTTTAGGAAGAGACATTGTTTTTTAGTTTTACAACATATTCTAATAGATTCATACACAGAATCATGCCAACAAAAAGGCACAAAAGCTTCACATTTAGAGTCTCATTTATAGTAAATCGTGACCACTCATATAAATCATAATCTTAAATCGAGCTGTATGATTCCTTCCAATGAAAGGAACACATGGAAACTGAGGCTAAATTCAACACAAAACATTTAAAACTGTGATGTCACTACATAGGTGCACAACATCATTTGTTCAATATATTAACTCAGAAAATAGAAAATGTATGTATGCTGGGAAAAGAAAGACATTATAGGCATTTATGTTATTAGAAATTGTGGATATTGTTTAGTCATAGAAATATATGAATAAAAGGTAATTTCTTATAAAGAATAATTTTCTGTGAACATTCAAACATATATTTATCAAGTTGTGTGTCTGACATGTGTAAATGTTTAATGAATGAAAGATTAAAGGCATTTCAATTCCTATCTATCTATCTATCAATTAGCTATTTGTTTATCTGACTGTAATTTCTATACATTTGATGCAGATCCAGTTGTAATGTAGAGCATAAGAAATGATTGCTGCTTTCTTTTTCTATATCTATTTATTGATCCATCTATATCACTTATCTTTAAATAATCATCTGTCGTTATTTTTCTCTCTACATGTATTATCTACCTTTCTCATCTCTCTCTCTCTCTCTCTCTCTCTCTCTCTCTCTCTCTCTCTCTCTCTCTATCATCTCTTTACCTGTCTGTCCACACATCCATCCACCTCATATCTATCTATCTATCTATCTCATATCTATCTATCTATCTATCTATCTATCTCATATCAATCTATCTATCTGTCTATCTATCTATCTATCTATCTATCTCATATCTATCTATCTATCTATCTCATATCTATCTATCTATCTTATATCTATTCATCTCATATCTATCTATCTCATATCTATCTATCTATCTATCTATCTATCTATCTCATATCTATCTATCTCATAACTATCTATCTATCTATCTATCTCATATTTATCTATCTATCTATCTCATATCTATCTATCTCTCTATCTATCTCATATCTATCTATCTATCTATCTATCTATCCATCTATCTATCTATCTATCTATCTATCTATCTATCTCATATCTATCTATCTATCTATCTATCTCATATCTATCTTTCTATCTATCTATCTATCTATCTATCTATCTATCTATCTATCTGTATCTGTCATTATAAATCCGATGAAGTCTGAGGAATGGCTGTAGAGAATAGTAAACAGTCCCTGCTATAGTGAATAAAGGTTGGGGAAGAACAGCCATATAACACAACCTTACAAGACAAACAAAAAACAGCATGCTTTTTGCACACAGATAATGGCTATTTTGCATAGTATTCAGGAGATGTGTACAGCAGGGAGCATGGAGCTGGCCCTCTAGTAAAGCTCTCCTGTGTGTCTTATAAAGTAATGTGTAATAGACCCTGTGGGCACTGAAGAGTTAAAGAACAACCGACCTTGAAGCCGCCTGCAGTTCTAACAAAGCCGCCCTTGTCATCCGGGGAATCACATCAGCAGAATCCACTGGGCCTGAGTCTACATTCATCCCCCTCAATCATAACCTCCCTGCGCCTCCGCCTCTCCTGGATATTTACTTCTGTTTATCTGTAAATCAACATTTTCTTTTAGGAAATTGATAGAAATTTGCTTTAAGTAACATAAAAAAGAGGCTTCACTTGACACCTTTTATCCATTATGGATCCCAAAGACTTCTTGTGAAATGAGGTCTGAAAATAATGGATATTCAGGATCTATGGAGATTGATATTGTAGGATATGACACTCACTTGAGTGGGTAAAGAACCTGCAAAGTACAACTCTGGTTTGTCCTTTAATAGGAGGTATTCTCTAGCTGGCACTTGCATCTCAGCCTTGTTTTAGGTCTTCTGATATTCCACATTGTATTCTGATGTAGGAACACATGGAGGGTGAAAAGACTGTGGCCCCAGTGCAATCTATGGGGCCCCACCTGCCACTTAATATAATATAATGTCTTCTAATATGGTAGAGGGGCCTTTGCAACCTGTACACAACAGGGCCCATGTCCAACTGCTGCCTCTGCACCTCTTATAGCTACTACCCTGGATAGATAGATAGACAGATAGATAGATAGATAGATAGATGTGAGAGATAGATAGATATGAGAGATAGATAGATACATATGAGATGGATAGAGAGATAAAAAGACAGACAGATAGATATGAGATAAATAAATAAATAACTAAATATGAGACAGATAGACAAGGGATTACTGCAGCACAACAGTATATATATATTGTAAGTGGGTTTAATTCCAGCTTGTGCAGAGTTACAGGCAATGTTTCTTTTGGCTCACCCAGACATTATCAAGCAGTGATCCCTTGCTAAACAAAATGGATATATAGATAGATAGATAAATATGAAATAGATAGATAGATATTAGATAGATACATAGATATGATGATAGGTAGGAAAAAAAACACAAAATTCAAAAATTTGTGGGGAAAAATGCAGTGTGTGTGTTGGGGGATTTATTAACATTTGGATGATCTTCGAGTCTTCTTGGGGAGGAAGCGTAACTTATGTAGATAGATAGACAGATAGAAGATAACTATATGATGTGACCCTTAACGGGTCGATGCAAATGGCCGTGTGAACCTAGCCGTAGACTGGTATATTACACCCACATGTAAATGTAACTCCTTGTGATCCTACTAGGTTACACATTTATCATCCTAAAACCCTATTGTGATGTATAATCTGCCGAGCAGAACTCTACCAGGGAGAGGCAAAGCAGGGGAATCCTAGTGCTACATCTGTAAGAGGGACCTGCATTGCTTGTAGGGGAGAATAACTCCATAATATTAAGTCTGTACAGTGACATACAGAGATACATTAGGTCCCTACTGGAGTCCCTGTGTTTCCTAATATGGTTCCATACTGTATGAAGGCCTTATGCCTAGTTTTTATTTTGTAATACAGAGCCAAAGTAAATCAATGGAGGAATGCTGTGATCCACCCAATGCTGTATAATGGGAAGTCATTTGTTAAATGGAGACTGTATATGACTTATTGCAATTAAATATAAATAAAGAATCAGCCTTTATTTTTATTTTTTATATATTAAAGTAACAAATAAGTTGTTGTGGTATTTAGTCCTTTTTGGTATTGTTTAACTTATATAAGATTTTTCCTGAATCAATCAATTATCAATAAAATGTGCAGAGATTGCAAATCCTTGAGCCACCATATTTATTCCCAAGTAATGTCTGTTTTTGGGAAAGCTGGGAGACAACGTATTAGGCCACTATTAGAGGGATCGCCACACAGGCTTTCCTAAATTTGCAGATTGATGCTTATTTACAGATACACGGTCTATTCAGGTAAATATTTCCAACGCCCGTGAAACTGTAGATAATGGCAGAAGGATCAGTCAGGACATGGATACAGGAAATGTAAGACTAGTTTTACCCGCCAAAATATGTTTTTCATGGTATTTTTGTGTACATGTTTTATTGCCCAAAATGAATGAGGCTAGACGTTATTAAATCCTATAGTGAATTATAAGTCACACTGCATTTTCTTTACCAGTTTTCCATAAGCTTCTCTATAGGACTCTATACGAAAAAATGCCAGAAAAACATGAACTAAATAAAAGATACCACCAAAAACATGGAAAAGTCCATACAAATACTTGAAATTGATAGAATCTTTGAAATTTTTCAAAACAAAGGAAAATGTTTAAAGAGTCCTCATTGCCATCCAGCTTCCTAAAATACATAGGGGGAGATTTATCAAAACCTGTCCAGAGGAAAAGTTGCTGAGTTGTCCATAGCAACCAATCAGATTGCTTCTTTCATTTTTCAAAAGGCCTGTGAAAAATGAAAGAAGTGATCTGATTGGTTGCTATGGGCAACTCAGCAACTTTTCATCTGGACAGGTTTTGATAAATCTCCCCCATTTAGCTTAAAAATATCTACCATATTTAGGCAAACAAATTGTCACATCACTCCTCAATCCAGGAAAAAAGTGCAGTTTAGTCCATAATGTCTCAGAGAGCAAGCAACTTTCCGTCATCTCCAACTACCATTTTCAAGCAATATGATACAAGCATGGGGATAGATAGATAGATTTATATAAAGTCTCGTGCAACACAGTCCATAGGGATAAAGTGCTATTTTGCATCTTATGTAATGGACTGTGATCGAGTCTGGGTCCCTGACACCCTCACCTTCTCCATTTTTTCTCGTTTACTAAGTTTAAAAAATAATACTAATCTATCTATCATCTCATATCTATC
>NC_079193.1:38500432-38577932 GCF_029499605.1 Hyla sarda
CTGCTGTGCCAACAAGAGACCACCATGGACACAGTGCTGGAACAGTTCACAGGCCTGGAGTCCTTCCCTTCCCCTTACTTTGATGATGAAGACTTCTTCACTGACCAGTCCTCCAGGGACCACCTTGATGCAGATGACTTCTTGGAAGATGATGTGGACTTCTTGACTGGTCAGATTCAGGACTATTATAAGGACAGCAGGATACTCCATGGGGAAGACTACTGCGATGCTGGCAACTTCTCCTTCTCGTCCTCCTCGTCTGGAGGTTTCCCCTATGACTGTGGGGATGGAGGCTGTGACTTGTCTCCAGGAATGAAGGGAGGAAGCTCAGCTGCCAAGAGGAGGAGAAGGATGAGGTCTGAAGTGGAGATGCAGCAGCTGAGGCAGGCAGCGAATGTCAGGGAGCGCAGGAGGATGCAGTCCATCAATGACGCCTTTGAGGGTCTGAGGTCCCACATCCCCACTTTACCCTATGAGAAGAGGCTATCCAAAGTGGACACCCTGCGCCTGGCCATAGGGTACATCAACTTTCTCAGCGAACTGGTGCAGTCAGATCTGCCCCTGAGGAACTCCAACACCGAGAGCTCCCTGCAGCCCAAGAAAGTCATCATCTGTCACAGGGGGACAAGTAAGTAGCAGAGCTGAGTAGGTGCTCAAGCAGCAAGTGGCTTCCAGGAGTCCTGAGCTAGCCTGGTGGGGTGGGCCACTATTTGGTGGCCACAAATCTGCATTGTATATGCCTAGACCAGGGTTTCCCAACCAAGGTGCCTCCAGGGGTTGCAAAACTACAACTCCCAGCATGCCCGGACAGCCAGAGGCTGTCCGGGCATGCTGGGAGTTGTAGTTTTGCAACCCCTGGTTGGGAAACACTGGCCTAAACTCATCAGAAATGACTAGAACCCAATGCAAACTATAATCCCACTATAAATGAATTCAATATTTAATCCCACTGTAAAATATTGCTATTTAGGATTGCTGGGACTTGTAGTTTCATAGACGTTTCATGTTGTTCTGGACCGGCACTTCTTATGGTATTATTAAAAATGTTATATTTGTATAATATATATATATTTATATATATATATATATATATATATATATATAAATATATATATATATATAAAATATATATATATATATATATATATATATATATATATATAAAGTGTGATAGATATATAAAGGTGAAGATAAAAATGTATTGGTATATGGGTTATTATAGGTATAGGATGGTGTTTTCCAAATAGTGTGTCAGTTCTCCAGCTGTTGCAGCTACAACTCCCAGTACGGCAAGTTTTTTTTTTTTTTTTTTTTTTTAGTTTTGCAACAGCCGGAGACACACTGTTTTGGAAAACACCGGTGTAAGATGAAGTGTATAGAAACTACAGGGTGATAAAGTTGTATCGGGTTTGATGTATGAAATATGAGCTATATACAATGTATGGGATATGAGTACGGTTTAAGCTATGTATGTTATGTAATACAGAGTATATACAGGGTGTGAGGTATATAAGATAGATAGACTGAAATGTATGTAGAGCATAAAGGCTACGGGATATAGAACAACTGTAAGTATAAAGGATTTAATGTATGTAGGATATAGAAGTATATAGGTTAATTATTTATATAGACTATAGAGGCTATAAGGTAGATAAAATAGATGAGTATGTGAGCTGTAAGGTATGTAGAATGTATAGGTATATAGGGTATGTAGAATATATAGGTATATAGACTATAAGGTATGTAGAATTTATAGGTATATAAGCTATAAGGTATGTAGAATTAATAGGTATAGGCTATAAGGTATGTGGAATATAAAGGTATATAGGCTATAAGGTATGTAGAATGTATAGGTATATAGGGTATAAGGTATGTAGAATATCTAGGTATACAGGGTATAAGGAATGTAGAATTTATAGGTATATAGGGTATAAGGTATGTAGAATATATAGGTATATAGACTGTAAGGTATGTAGAAATATAGGTATATAGGGTATGTAGAATATATAGGTATATAGGCTATAAGGTATGTAGAATTTACAGGTATATAGGGTATGAAGATATAAGTATAGAGGCTGTATAGAATACGTAGACTGTGGCATAGATCACTGTTCCCCAACCTGTGTCTCTCCAGCTAGTGCCAAGGGGCATTATGGTAATTGTAGTTCTGCAACAGTTGGAAAGCCACAAGTTGGAAAACTCTGATGTATATAGAATATATATAAGCATATAGGTTATGAGGTGTTTAGAATACTTAGACTAAGGTATGTAGAATGTATAAGTATATAGGCTAGGAGGTATAGAGAATATATAAGTATATATGCTATATGATATAGAGAATATATAAGTATATAGGCTAGGAGGTATAGAGAATAGATAAGTATATAGGCTAGGAGGTATAGAGAATAGATAAGTATATAGGCTAGGAGGTATAGAGACTAGATAAGTATATAGGCTAGGAGGTATAGAGACTAGATAAGTATATAGGCTAGGAGGTATAGAGAATATATAAGTATATAGGCTATATGACATAGAGAATATATAAGCTCTGAACATTTATTAGTATGAATACTTTGCAGACACCACTGCAGAGCTGTCATGGGATTATTAGGCTTCAGTAACTGATGTGTTTGTTCCCCCCCCCCCAGGATCTCCCTCTCCCAGTGACCCAGATTATGGTCTCCCCCCTCTCGCCGGCCATTCTCTCTCCTGGACTGATGAGAAGCAGCTCAGAGATCAGAACATTGTACGGACAGCCAAAGTCTGGACCCCCGAGGACCCCAGGAAACTAAGCAAATCATCACTGAATGACATTGAAAATGAGCCCCCCCTGGCCCTGTGCCTGGACCTTTAACGTGAACCTGCACTTCCTCCCCTCCCCTGTACATAGACTCTGTATACCGCTGTATATACCTTGTACATACCTGATTCTGTGCAATGTAATTTATAAGATTTGTACAATTGAAGTGGCAATCATTTTTTATATTTATATATTTATTATAATTGGAGTCGATGGGAAATGAATGTATAATTTATATTCTAATTTAATGTGACATATGCAAAAAAAATACAAAAAGCACAAGATGCGGATCATCCGGGGAAATGACTATAATTTATTTTTTAATATTTGTTACTTGTTGAATAAATGTGTTTTTTTAAATGATATTCTAGCATGTGTTATATTGACTGAGCTGACACATCACCCTATAATCGGGGATTATTCACAGATCTACCTGCACTGGAGTATATACTATATATAACGTTTGGGGGATTTGGAACCATATGAAGTTAGAGCGCATTGCTGTGGATGGGTTCACATATGTTTTGTGCCATTGGCTGTCCGGGCATGCTGGGAGTAGTAGTTTTGCAACCTCTGGAGGTTTACAGCTGGGAAAACACTGCTCTGTAGGATTTCCAGAACATCCCTGTGTTATCAGGACAAGTCACCACTTCCAATAGGCAACATGTAATTCTTCATTTCGCCTGTGGCGGCGCTGCAGTGATATTAAACATTAGCTGTCAGGTTTTCCTGCAAATGAAAGAACACATAGCAGGTGATGTTATTTTTAGGGGGTTACTTAAAGGCATACTCTGGGGGAATTTTTTTTTTTCAATGAACTGGTGTCAGAAAGTTAAACAGATTTGTAAAATTCTTCTATTAAAAATCCTCTATGCCATTATGCCCCTAATAAACTGTGTCACCATGCCTCCAATGATCTCTGCCATCATGCACCTAATGTACTGTGTCTCCATACCCCTAATGATCTGAGCCATTATGCCTCTAATGTGCTGTGCCACCATGCTCCTAATGTACTGTGTCACCATGCCCCTAATGTACTGTGCCACCATGCTCCTAATGTACTGTTTCACCTTGCCCTTAATGTACTGTGCCACCATGCCCCTAATGTACTGTTTCACCTTGCCCTTAATGTACTGTGCCACCATGCCCCTAATGTACTGTGCCACCATGCCTTTAATGTACTGTTTCACCATGCCCTTAATGTACTGTGCCACCATGCCCCTAATGTACTGTGCCACCATGCCCCTAATGTACTGTGCCACCATGCCCCTAATGTACTGTGCCACCATGCCCCTAATGTACTGTGCCACCATGCCCTTAATGTACTGTGCCACCATGCCCCTAATGTACTGTTTCACCTTCCCCTTAATGTACTGTGCCACCATGCCCCTAATGTACTGTGCCACCATGCCTTTAATGTACTGTTTCACCATGCCCTTAATGTACTGTGCCACCATGCCCCTAATGTACTGTGCCACCATGCCCCTAATGTACTGTGCCACCATGCCCCTAATGTACTGTGCCACCATGCCTTTAATGATCTCTGCTACCATGCTCCTAATATACTGTGTCACCATGCCCTTAATGTACTGTGCCACCATGCCCCTAAAGTACTGTGCCACCATGCCTTTAATGATCTCTGCTACCATGCCCCTAATGTACTGTTTCACCATGCCCCTAATGTACTGTTTCACTATGCCCCTAATGTACTGTGCCACCATGCCTTTAATGATCTCTGCTACCATGCCCCTAATGTACTGTTTCACCATGCCCCTAATGTAGTGTGCCACCATGCCTTTAATGATTTCTGCTACCATACTCCTAATGTACTGTGCCACCATGTACCTAATGTACTGTGCCACTATGCCCCTGATGAACTGTGCCACCATGCCTTTAATGATCTCTGCTACCATGCCCCTAATGTACTGTTTCACCATGCCCCTAATGTACTGTGCCACCATGCCTTTAATGATCTCTGCTACCATACTCCTAATGTACTGTGCCACCATGTACCTAATGTACTGTGCCCCCATGCCCCTGATGAACTGTGCCACCATGCCTTTAATGATCTCTGCTACCATGCTCCTAATGTACTGTGTCACCATGCCCCTAATGTACTGTGCTACCATGCCTTTAATGATCTTTGCTACCATGGCCCTAATGTACTGCTTCACCATGCCCCTAATGTAGTGTGCCACCATGCCTTTAATGATCTCTGCTACCATGCTCCTAATGTACTGTGCCACCATGTACCTAATGTACTGTGCCACCATGTCCCTGATTAACTGTGCCACCATGCCTTTAATGATCTCTGCTACCATGCTCCTAATGTACTGTCACCATGCCCCTAATGTACTGTGTCCCCATGCCCCTAATTTACTGTGTCACCATGCCCCTAATGTACTGTGCCACCATGCCCCTAATGTACTGTGCTACCATGCCTTTAATGATCTCTGCTACCATGCCCCTAATGTACTGCTTCACCATGCCCCTAATGTAGTGTGCCACCATGCCTTTAATGATCTCTGCTACCATGCTCCTAATGTACTGTGCCACCATGTACCTAATGTACTGTGCCACCATACCCCTGATTAACTGTGCCACCATGCCTTTAATGATCTCTGCTACCATGCTCCTAATGTACTGTGTCACCATGCCCCTAATGTACTGTGTCACCATGCCCCTAATTTACTGTGTCACCATGCCCCTAATGTACTGTGCCACCATGCCCCTAATGTACTGTGCCACCATGCCTTTAATGATCTCTGCTACCATGCCCCTTATGTACTGCTTCACCATGTACCTAATGAACTGTGCCACCATGCCTCTAATGTACTGTGTCACCATGCCCCTAATGTACTGTGTCACCATGCCTTTAATGATCTCTGCTACCATGCCCCTAATGTACTGTTTCACCATGCCCCTAATGTACTGTTTCACTATGCCCCTAATGTACTGTGCCACCATGCCTTTAATGATCTCTGCTACCATGCCCCTAATGTACTGTTTCACCATGCCCCTAATGTAGTGTGCCACCATGCCTTTAATGATTTCTGCTACCATACTCCTAATGTACTGTGCCACCATGTACCTAATGTACTGTGCCACCATGCCCCTGATGAACTGTGCCACCATGCCTTTAATGATCTCTGCTACCATGCCCCTAATGTACTGTTTCACCATGCCCCTAATGTACTGTGCCACCATGCCTTTAATGATCTCTGCTACCATACTCCTAATGTACTGTGCCACCATGTACCTAATGTACTGTGCCCCCATGCCCCTGATGAACTGTGCCACCATGCCTTTAATGATCTCTGCTACCATGCTCCTAATGTACTGTGTCACCATGCCCCTAATGTACTGTGCTACCATGCCTTTAATGATCTTTGCTACCATGGCCCTAATGTACTGCTTCACCATGCCCCTAATGTAGTGTGCCACCATGCCTTTAATGATCTCTGCTACCATGCTCCTAATGTACTGTGCCACCATGTACCTAATGTACTGTGCCACCATGTCCCTGATTAACTGTGCCACCATGCCTTTAATGATCTCTGCTACCATGCTCCTAATGTACTGTCACCATGCCCCTAATGTACTGTGTCACCATGCCCCTAATTTACTGTGTCACCATGCCCCTAATGTACTGTGCCACCATGCCCCTAATGTACTGTGCTACCATGCCTTTAATGATCTCTGCTACCATGCCCCTAATGTACTGCTTCACCATGCCCCTAATGTAGTGTGCCACCATGCCTTTAATGATCTCTGCTACCATGCTCCTAATGTACTGTGCCACCATGTACCTAATGTACTGTGCCACCATACCCCTGATTAATTGTGCCACCATGCCTTTAATGATCTCTGCTACCATGCTCCTAATGTACTGTGTCACCATGCCCCTAATGTACTGTGTCACCATGCCCCTAATTTACTGTGTCACCATGCCCCTAATGTACTGTGCCACCATGCCCCTAATGTACTGTGCCACCATGCCTTTAATGATCTCTGCTACCATGCCCCTTATGTACTGCTTCACCATGTACCTAATGAACTGTGCCACCATGCCTCTAATGTACTGTGTCACCATGCCCCTAATGTACTGTGTCACCATGCCCCTAATGTACTGTGCCACCATGCCTTTAATGATCTCTGCTACCATGCCCCTTATGTACTGTGCCACCATGTACCTAATGAACTGTGCCACCATGCCTCTAATAATTTCTGCCACCATGCCTCTAATATACTTTGCCTCTGTGCCCCTATTATACTGTGCCACCATGCCATTGATCATCTGTGCCACCAATCCCCCAATGTGCTGTGCCACATTTCCCCTAATAACCTCAGCCACTATGCCTCTAATGAACTGGGGCCTCTGATCACCAGCCCTTAATGTACTGTGCCATCATGCCCCTAATAACGCTTACCGTCATGTGATAATGATCTGTGCCACTCTGCCCCTAATCATCTGTGCCACCATGCCCCTATTTATCTGTGCTACCATGCACCTAATGATCTGTGCCACTATTCTCCTAATGTGCTGTGCCACCATATGGTTCTGGTTCTGATTCCTACCCCGATGTGGCAGTTTTTGACCTCTCTTCATTCTGTATCCAGTCAGGAACGGCCCAGTTGGGGGCCGTTGCTTAGGGCAGATACTCCAAGTAGGTAGGGACAAGTTTTGACAGTAAGATTGGGGCTGTGCATCCCTGTCCTACTGCTATAACTTTACCCCAGTCCTCTGTAGTCTAATCCCTGTACAGGGTGTAACAACTTGGGTGGGGGGAGGGGGGGGTCCACTCACTCACGAGGAATGCCATCCTTTTGAGATGGTTGGCACACCACAAACTGCAGTCCAAACACAACAATATTCATTCTAACTGGCCTTAGCCATCTTAATACTTTATCCACAATGAAGAACATTGGCAACACGTTGGTTAGACAAAACAAATGCCTGCTTGGCTGAGCGCTAACACAGGACCACATCCCTTGCTATTAGTTTGGAGCCTACTGATCCACAGAACAAGTGCTCGGCCTGTCCCACCAGACTTGGGTTCCTCCAGGCTGCAGCTCCCACAGACTTGGCCTGGCCTGTGTCTTCTCACACCAGGAGCCATTCCCTGCAGGGCCAGCCCATGACTTCCAGGAGTGAAGTCCCTTCCCCCAGGCAATTACCGTACGGAATCAATAATGTAATTAAAGGTTTGGCCAATTACGCTTGCGGCGATACCAAATATGTTTTCATTTATTTATTATGTTTACATGTTTTTTAAATGAAAAATTGGAAAAGGGGGGTTATTTGAACTTATAATATGGAAGGGGTTAATGTATGTTTTAAAAAAAAAAAACTAAAAAAACTTTATGAAACTTTTTTTTTTTTTTTTTTTTTACACACTTTATTGATCCTTGGGGGACTGTCCAGAACTGTCCAGAGTAGGAGAAAATCCCCATAGCAAACATAAGCTGCTCTGGACAGTTCCTAAAATGGACAGAGATGTCAGCAGAGAGCTGAATTTCCCCTACAGTATTCAGCAGCTAATAAGTACTGGAAGGATTAAGATTTTTTAATAGAAGATTTACAAATCCGTTGAATTTTCTGGCACCAGTTGATTTAAAAAAAAAAAAAAAAAGGTTTTACACCGGAGGACCCCTTTAAGGAGGAATCAGTAGATTAGTTATACAGATCAATGAAGTTCCATAGAACCCCAATGATCTGTTGTGTGCTCTGCAATCATTTGGTAGAGCCTGGTCCAGCCAGGCTCTATCAAATGCAGAGCCATGGACGGGCATGAAGGGGAGGTGACCCTCCGGCTACCTCCGAAGTGGATCGCCCCACACGATCATGCTGCGCGCGGGGGGGGGGGGGGGGGGGATGGGGGCAAGACCACCAGGGGTGGATTACAGCTCACTTTAGAGGCTGCTGTCAGCTTTGACAGTGGCAATCTAAAGGGTTAAAAAGCGACTGTGATGATCACCGCATGCTGGCTATTAGCGGTGGCCCCCAGCTACTGAAAACAGCTGGGGGGTCACTGGGTATGAAGCGGGCTCGAGTAAGGAGCCGTCCCCATACACCCTGAGCAGCACCACTAGGTCTGTCATGGGTCATGAAGGAAGTGTGCCTCCCGTGTGAAGGTGCCCAGTGGGATCTATTGTAGGGCCGGCCCTGATTCCCTTAGAGACCAAGTCTTCTCCTCATGAAGGTCTCTCAGGGGCTTCTAACAAGCAGGAGAAGGTTGTAGCTGAGTGGAAGCTGCTCTTCCCATCTCCCCCATCCAGCTCCTGTTTTTGGATTGTAGATCCAACTTTGTCGGGGGGAATGCCTTCTTTCTCCAGATTAGTGACATATCTATGCCACTCCAGCATCCGCATTGCCACAAGGGGTAAAGTTATTTTCTGTGATTAAGATGCTTTCAGATTATTTTAGACATCTGGGACAATGATTATCTGGAGAAGAGAAGGTACCATGAGTCGGGTGTCCAACAGTAAAGCCTCCTGAGACCTTTCATTTGTGATGTGGCTTTTTATCCAAGGGAGTGGGATCAATTACAATTACAGCACTGGCATGAATAAAGAATCTATGATATCTAAACACTTAAAGGGGCATTCCAGGAAAAAACTTTTTTTTATATATCAACTGGCTCCAGAAAGTTAAACAGATTTGTAAATTACTTCTATTAAAAAATCTTAATCCTTTCCGTATTTATGAGCTTCTGAAGTTAAGGTTGTTCTTTTCTGTCTAAATCCTCTCTGATGACATCAAACGCACAGTTTAGAAGAGGTTTGCTATGGGGATTTGCTTCTAAACATTTACAAATCTGTTTAACTTTCTGGAGCCAGTTGATATATAAAAAAAAGTTTTTTCCTGGAATACCCCTTTAAGGACAACTTCTCTCAATAATCCATGAGCTCTCTGGTGAGGAACAATGCTTTCTCCAGTATGACGGAGACCAAGTCACAAGGCAAAAGTGATAACTAAGGGGCTCAGTGAACAAAACATTGAAATTGTGGGTCCATGGCCAGGAGACTACCCTGATCTCAATCCTATTGAGAACTCGTGGTCAATCCTTAAAAAGTGGGTAAACAGACAAAAACACAGAAATTGTGATAAACAGCAAGCACGGATAAGACAAGAATGGGTTGTCACCAGTCAGGATTTGGCCCAGAAGCTGATACCCAACCTGATAGGGTGAACGGCAGAAGTCTTGGAAAAGAAGGAGGGTCAATAATGTAAATATTTAGGGGAATTGACTGTTGTCTGCTGTGTCTGACTTGCCGACTGCATCATATGAGATATTTTTGTGTTAGTAAATCCCTGTCCAGATGCAAAATGCACAGTCATTTAGACCTCTGCTTATTTGTGTAGCTTGTGGCAAAACTGTGCCAGAAATTAGCATTTTTCATAGGTAAACTGTTACAGTCAGCGCTGTGGTCAGATTTGCTGACTGCAAGTGCATCCCTGTCTGCGCTGCCGGCGCCGCTGCGGTTCGCATCCCGCGATGCGAACGCATGCGACTGCTGGGTCTCTCCTCACCTCCTCATCGCTCTGTCTCCTCTGCTCTCAGTGTCTGCCAGCGTGCGCGTCCCTGCCTCCTAGGGCGCGCGTGCACCAGGTCTTTAAAATTTAAAGGGCCAGCGCACCATTGATACGTGCTAGTCTCTTTTAACCCTATATAACCCTATATAACCCTATATATAACACTTCCTTTAATCCTTCCCGGATCTTTGTGCCTTTATTGCCTAAGAGAAAGCGTTTACTTGTGTCTTGCCTTGCCGTGTATCTGACCCCTTGCTACGTATCCTGACCTTGCTCCTGTGCCGCCTGCCTTCTGACCTTTTGCTACATGACCTGACCTTGCATCATTGCCACTAGCCCAGAACATCTGTCTGTCCTGACTTTGTCTGTGCCTCATACTTCCTGTGCCACGTTATACCTCGGCTGCCTGTGGGAACGAGTCGTATCAGGAGTAGCGACCTGGGTGCCGCCTGCCGCAGCAAGTCCATCCCGCTTTGCGGCGAGCTCTGGTGAAAACCAGCGGCACCTTAGACTCCGCTCCCTGGTATGGCCCACGCCATCATCCTCACATGTCAGTGGATCCACCTCACCACAGCCGTAACAGAAAGATCCAGTCATGGATCCCGCCGGGGTGCCTCTGCCGGTTGTTCCTGACCTCACTTCTATTGTGGCCCAGCAGTCCCAGCAAATTGCGCAACAAGGGCAGCAATTGAATCAACTGTCCGCGATAATGCAGTAGCTCCTCACTGTCCAGCAGCAGCAACTACAGCAACAGCAGCAACAGCCGCAACCTGCTCCAGTGGTTCCACAGGTGTCTGCAGAATCTGTCGGTCCCAAACTTAATTTATCCCTGCCAACAAAGTATGAAGTGGACCCTAAATTGTGCAGAGGATTTGTGACCCAGTGCTCCATGCATGTCCAATTGGATGTCTGATCAGTTTCCGATGGAGCATGCCAAGGTGGCCTCTGTGGTTAGTCTGCTCTCTGGTAAGGCTCTGGCCTGGGCCACTCCTCTCTGGGACATATGCGACCCAGTGACTACCAACCTGCAAGCTTTCCTCTCAGAATTCCACATAGTCTTTGAAGAGCCCTGTCGGTCTTCCTCTGCAGAAACTGCACTTCTGAAACTCCGCCAAGGGGATTTTTCTGTTGACGAGTATACGGTCAAATTCTGAAATTGACTGGAATAATGCAGCTCTTTGTGCCACCTTCAAAAAAGGCCTTTCCAGCAGTGTCAAAGATGCTTTGGCCACACGGGATCCTCCTTCTACCTTGAACCTGCTTGGACTCCTCTGTTACCTGCCTTACCTCCTGCTGAAGAAGCTATGCAAGTGGATCGCACTCATCTGTCACAGCATGAGAGGTCTCACCGATGTGAGGAAAATCTTTGCCTCTATTGTGCCAATCCGGAACATTTCCTCAAAGACTGTATTCTAGTTTTTTCATGACATATTCTACTTTATGTTAGTTGTAAAATTTTGTCGATACTTGCATAATTTCTTGGTGAAAAATTCAAAAATGTTATGAAAAATATAAAATTTTGCATTTTTCTAACTTTGAAGCTCTCTGCTTGTAAGGAAAACAGACATTCTAAATAAATTATATTTTGATTCACAAATACAATATGTCTACTTTATGTTGGCATCATAAAGTTGACATGTTTTTACTTTTGGAAGAGATCAGAGGGCTTCAAAGTTCAGCAGTAATTTTCCAATTTTTCACAAAATTTTCAAAATCGGAATTTTTCATGGACCAGTTCAGGTTTGAAGTGGATTTGAAGGGCCTTCCTATTAGAAATACCCCATTATAAAAACTGCACCCTCAAAGTATTCAAAATGACATTCAGAAAGTGTGTTAACCCTTTAGGTGTTTCGCAAGAATAGCAGCAAAGTGAAGGAGAAAATTCAAAATCCTAATTTTTTACACTCGCATGTTCTTGTAGACCCAGCTTTTGAATTTTTACAAGGGGTAAAAGGAGAAAAATCCTCTCAAAATTTGTAACCCAATTTCTCTCAAGTAAGCAAATACCTCGTATGTGTTCGGCGGGCGCAGTAGAGGGCTCAGAAGGGAAGGAGCGACAATGGGATTTTGGAGAGTGAGTTTTTCTGAAATGGTTTTTGGAGGGCATGTCACATTTAGGAAGCCCCTATGGTGCCAGAACAGCAGAAAAAACCCCACATGGAATATCATTTTGGAAACTACACCCCTCAATGCACGTAACAAGGGATCAAGTGAGCCTTAATACCCCACAGGTGTTTGACGACATTTCGTTAAAGTCGGATATGTAAATGAAAAAAAAGGTTTTCACTAAAGTGCAGTTGTTTTTCCCAAATTTACAATTTTTATAAAGGGTAAGAAAATGCCCCCCAAAATGTGTAACCCTCTCTCTTCTGAGTATGGAAATACCCCATGTTAGGATGTAAAATGCTCTGCAGGCGAACTACAATGCTCAGAAGAGAAGGAGTCACATTTGGCTTTTGGAAAGCAAATTTAGCTGAAATGTTTTTTTGGGGCATGTCGCATTTAGGAAGCCCCTTTGGTGCCAGCAAAACTGCCCACATGGCATGCTATTTTGGAAACTACACCCCTCAAGGAACGTAACAAGGGGTACAGTGAGTCTTAACACTTCACAGGTATTTCACGACTTTTTGTTAAAGTTGGATGTGTAAATGAAAAAAAAAAATTTCACAAAAATGCAGGTTTTTCCACAAATTTCAATTTTTTACAAGGGGTAATAGGAGAAAATTACCCCCAAAATTTTTATCCCCATTTCTTCTGAGCATGGAAATACCCCATGTGTGGACGTCAAGTGATCTGCGGGGGAACTACAATGCTCAGAAGAGGAGGAGCGTCAATGAGCTTTTGAAGAGTGAATTTGTTTGGAATGGAAGTCAGGGGCCATGTGCGTTTACAAAACGCCTTGTGGTGCCAGAACAGTGGACCCCCCACATGTGACCCCATTTGTGTAAACTACACCCCTCTCAGAATTTAATAAGGAGTGCAGTGAGCATTTACACCCCACTGGCATTTGACAGATCTTTGGAACAGTGGGCTGAGCAAATGAAAAATTAAATTTTTCATTTTCACGGACCACTGTTCCAAAAATCTGTCAGACAGCTGTGGGGCGTAAATTCTCACTGTACCCCTTATTACATTACATGAGGGGTGTAGTTTCCAAAATGGGGTCACATGTGGGGGGGGGGGGGGGTTCCATTGTTCTGCCACTATGGGGGCTTTGTAAACACACGTGGCTTCAATTCCGGACACATTTTCTCTTCAAAATCCCAATGGCGCTCCTTCTCTTCTGAGCATTGTAGTTCACCCGCAGAGCACTTTACATCCACATATGGGGTATTTATATACTCAGAAGATTTATATACTCAGGTTACAAATTTTGGGGGGCTTTTTTTCTATTTTCCCTTGTGAAAATGAAAAATTCAGGGTAACACCAGCATTTAAGTGAAAAATTTTTTTTTTTTTCATTTTCCCATCAAAATTTAACGAAAATTTGTCAAACACCTGTGGGGTGTTAAGGCTCACTATACCCCTTGTTACATTCCGTGAGGGGTGTAGTTTCCAAAATGGGGTCACATGTTGGTATTTATTTTTTTGTGTTTATGTCAGAACCGCTGTAAAATCAGCCACCCCTGTGCAAATCACCAATTTAGTCCTCAAATGTACATGGTGCGCTCTCACTCCTGAGCCTTGTTGTGCGCCCGCAGAGCATTTTACGCCCACATATGGGGTATTTCCGTACTCAGGAGAAATAGCGTTACAAATTTTGGGGGTCTTTTTTTCCTTTTACCTTTTGTGAAAATAAAAAGTAAATGGCAACACCAGCATGTTAGTGTAAACATTTTTTTTACACTAACAGGCTGGTGTAGACCCCAACTTTTCCTTTTCATAAGTGATAAAAGGAGAAAAAGCCCTACAAATTTGTAGTGAAATTTCCTCCGAGTACGGAAATACCCCATATGTGGCCCTAAACTGTTTCCTTGAAATACGACAGGGCTCTGAAGTGAGAGAGCGCCATGTGCATTTGAGGACTAGATTATGGATTGCATAGGGGTGGACATAGGGGTATTCTACGCCAGTGATACCCAAACAGGGTGCCTCCAGCTGTTGCTAAACTCCCAGCATGCCTGGACAGTCAGTGGCTGTCTGGAAATGCTGGGAGTTGTTGTTTTGCAACAGCTGGCGGCTCCGTTTTGGAAACACTGTCGTACAATACATTTTTTATTGGGGAGGACAGTGTAAGGGGGTGTATATGTAGTGTTTTACCCTTTATTATGTGTTAGTGTAGTGTAGTGTTTTTAGGGTACATTCGCACTGGCGGAGGTTTACAGTGAGTTCCCCGCTAGGAGTTTGAAGCAGGGAACTTGCTGTAAACCCGCCCGTGTGAATGTACCCTGTACATTATCATGGGGGGGGGGGGGGGGAAACCTCCAGCTGTTTCAAAACTACATCTCCCAGCATGTACTGACAGACCGTGCATGCTGGGAGTACTTTTGCAACAGCTGGAGGCACACTGGTTGGAAAACCTTCAGTAAGGTTCTGTTACCTAACTCAGTATTTTCCAACCAGTGTGCCTCCAGCTGTTGCAAAACTACAACTCCCAGCATGTACTGATCGCCGAAGGGCATGCTGGGAGATGTAGTTATGCAACAGCTGGAGGTACACAACTACAACTCCCAGCATGCCGAAACAGCTGTTTGCTGTTTGGGCATGCTGGGATTTGCAGTTTTGCAACATCTGGAGAGCTAGAGTATAGAGACCACTGCAAACTGTGGCCCTCCAGATGTTGCAAAACTACAAATCCCAGCATGCCCAGACCACTGTATAGTGGTCTCAAACTGTAGCACTCTCATTCTGCCCCGCCTATTGTGGGTGGGCAGGACGAGGAAAACGAAAGTTAAACTCCCCCCGCCCCCGATCTGCTATTGGTCGTCGCTTCTGATGACCAATAGCAGGGATAGGAGGGGTGGCAACCCTGCCACCTCACTCCTATCCCTACATGGGGATCGTGGGTATCTTGGACAACTGCGATCCCCTTATATTCTGGGTCACCGGGTCACCATAGACCCGTAATGACTCGGAATCGTGCAAATTGCAAGTGTGAATTCACTTGCGATTTGTGGCGATCGCCGACATGGTGGGTCTGATGACCCCCCTGGGCATTTGCGCGGGGTGACTGCTGATCGATATCAGCAGTCACCCCGGTTCGGTCCCCGCCCGGTGCGCAGCAGGGACCAAAATTCCCACGGACGTACGCCCTTGGTCCTTAAGTACCAGGGTGCTTAGACGTACGCGTACGTCCATGGTCCTTAAGGGGTTAAGGAGAATCTCCAGAAGGGTTTTATCCAGAAATCCTCCTCTCCTGCCGAAGCTGGATTCTTTTTCGTGGAGAAGAAGGACGTCTCTCTTCCCCCTTGCATTGACTACTGTGATCTCAATAAAATCACTATCAAGAATCGGTATCTTTTATCTCTCATTTCTGAGCTCTTCGACTGTCTGCGGGGCGCCAAGGTCTTCACCAAATTGGATCTTCAAGGAGCATATAATTTAATCAGGATTCGAGAAGGAGACGAATAGAAGACAGCTTTTAATACATGTGATGGGCACTTTGAGTACTTAGTGATGCCATTTGGATACCCGGCGATCTTCCAAGAATGTGTTAATGAGATCTTTTGGGACCTTCTTTACACTTGTGTTGTGGTCTATCTAGATGACATCTTGATCTTCTCTCCCAACTCTTAGGTGCATTGCACTCATGTGCGCCAGGTCTTACGATGCCTGTGGAATAATCATCTTTATGCCAAACTCGAGAAATGCCTCTTTGAGAAGACGAGTCTTCCTTTCCTGGGTTATATTGTCTCTAGCCAAGGCCTCCAGATGGATCCAGTCAAGTTGTCTTCGGTACTCAACTGGTCACGACCTTCTGGCCTACGGGCCATACAATGTTTCCTTGCATCGTCGGCGCTGCTCGGATGTTGCAATAATGTGGATGGTACCCAGAGTATTATGTAACAATATTTTATTGAAACACATACAATAGGGGGTACAGACAGGACAAGACGCGTTTCGGGAGTGAGCCCTCCCTTTCTCAATTGTGGACATATGCACAATTGAGAAAGGGAGGGCTCACTCCCGAAACGCGTCTTGTCCTGTCTGTACCCCCTATTGTATGTGTTTCAATAAAATATTGTTACATAATACTCTGGGTACCATCCACATTATTGCAACATCCGAGCAGCGCCGACGAAAAGGGTTTTTTCCTGTTCCGTCATACCGTACTTCGTTCCAGGTACAAATTGGGTCCCCGCTTCCTGGGTCCTTTCAAAGTCATGCAACGCATCAATCTTATGTCTTACAAACTCCATCTGCCTCCATCTCTATGAATTCAGAACTCGTTTCACATCTCTCTCCTCAAACCCATTATTCTTAATCGTTTTTCTCATGGGGATGTCTCTTCCACTCCTGTCTCTGGTTCCTCTGACATCTTTGAAGTTAAAGAGATTTTGTCCACCAAGATCATCAGAGGAAAATGTTTCTTCTTGGTGGATTGGAGGGGGTTCGGGCCTGAAGAAAGATCTTGGGAACCTGAAGAGAACATACTGGACCAAGGTCTGATTCATTGGTTCCTGCAGCCCAAAAAGAGGGGGAGACCTAAGGGGGGGGGGGGTACTGTTACAGACAGCGATGTGGTCAGACTTGCTGACCACAAGCGCATCCCTGTCTCTGCTGCCGGTTCGCATCTCACCTCCTCGCCGCTCTGTCTCCTCTGCTCTCTGTGTCTGTCCCCACCTCCTAGGGAGCGTGCACGCTGGCTCATTAAAATTTAAAGGGCCAGTGCACCATTGATTGGTTCTAGTCTCACTTTCTTTAATCCTTGCTGTGTATATGACCCCTTACTACGTATCCTGACCTTGCTCCTGTGCCGCCTGCCTTCTGACCTCTTGCTACGTGACCTGACCGTTCTTCAGTGCCACCAGTCCAGACCTCCTGCCTGTCCTGACTTCGTCTGTGCCTCATCCTTCCTGTGCCACGTTATACCTCGGCTGCCTGTCGGGATGAGTGATATCAGGGGTAGTGACCTGGGTGCCACCTGCCGCAGCAAGTCCCTCCAGCTTTGCGGCGAGTTCTGGTGAAAACCAGCGGCACCTTAGACTCCGCTCCCTGGTACGGCCCACACCATGATCCTCACAGGTCAGTTGATCCACCTCACCACAGCTGTAACAGTAAGATCCGACTATGTACCTGCCATGCTCCAAACTTTGGTGCACAAGAGGACAAAACTGTGGCACACGAGGAATAGTAAATTTCCCCCATTAAAGGTGTTATCCAGTTATGTAAAACTGGATAACACAACACATCAGACACGTATCCTCAATCTTGTGGATAAGGGGTAAGTTTTACATAACTGGAGTACCCCTTTAACTTTTGCCCGCAACTGTATAAGGAGACTTGTGGACAGTTTAGAGTTTTGATCTACAAGGAAATAATAGATTAGGTTGGTCACTTATACACTTGGGTAAACTTGGTTTGGAAATTATGTTTAGGTAACAACATAAACAGACGGATGAACTGCATACAATGGGGGAGATTTATCAAAACCTGTCCAGAGGAAAAGTTGCCCAGTTGCCCATAGCAACCAATCAGATCACTTCTTTCATGTTAAACAAGGTCTCTGCAAAATTAAAGAAGCGATCTGATTGGTTGCTATGGGCAACTGGGCAACTTTTCCTATGCACAGGTATATGATAAATCTCCAATGAGTTTCTATTGGTAAGATGGTGGACAGATCAGGTTTCTACAATGTAAGGATATCACTGCAGGTAAAGATAGGGATAATTGTAACAAAGCCTATTGAACCAACTACCACAAACTTGTAAATCTCTGAGTAAAACATTTATTTAAGGTGGGTTCTCAAATATAGACATACACTAAGAAAATAATCCACAAATAAGAAGACCTCTTTTGTTATGGGTAAGCAGACACTGAAAGGGTACCAAATGCTCTGTCTGGCACCGTGACCCTCAAAGAAAATTCCTGTAACCAAATATACAACATCCTGGCGTGTTTCTCCCTCATAATAGATCAATAATGAGGTTCGTCAAGGGATAAAACAGACAAGATTTTTCACAAATGCATAAATCAATCAGATACCATGTCTGCAAATACTGATAAACAGATCCCCCTGCAAAAGTTTGGAATAATAACACAGGTCCAAGATGGACCGCTCACTTAGGTCCTACTGGTGTATTGGAAGGGTGTGGATAAACCTTCTACAATAGAGGTCCATCACACAAGGTGACCGGGAAAACCCTCACAGCAGTCCCTGTGACAGCAAAAGGATAGATCAGGTTCACGAAATGTAAAGGAATGAACATTATAGGGTTGACAGAGACATTTAGTTATGTAATGACATACAGGTTTAGTTTAGGAAATAATGGATGGATTTGGAGATAATATACAGAGGAAAGAATTTACACAAAACTTTCCCAATACACTAAACTAGAGCAGCAATGACCAAACTTTTTAAGGAGCCTACGTTGAGTGATCTACTGCGGGACTACAGTGGAGGGGGGGGAAAAGTATTTGACCCCCTGCTGATTTTGTAGATTTATTTAAAAAAAAAAAAATTATGAATTAATTTGCATTTTACTCTGTGAAATAAGTATTTGATCCCCATCAATCAGCAAAAATTCTGGTTCCCAGGTGTCTTTTATACAGCTAATGAGCTAAGATTATTAGGAGCACTCTCCAAAAGGGAATGCTCCTAATCTCAGCTTGTTACCTGTATATAAGACACCTGTCCTGTGAAGGTATAAAACAATCAGATTCCAAACTCTTCACCATGGCCAAGACCAAAAAGCTGGAGGATGTCAAGGGCAAGATCGTAGACCTACACAAGGCTGGAATGGGCTACAAGACCATCACCAAGAAGCTTGGGGAGAAGTTTATAACAGGTATTGAGATTATTGGAAAATGGAAGAAACACAAAATAATTGTCAATCTCCCTAGGTTGGGGCTTCATGCAAGATGAGGAATACAGGAATCATCCCAGAACTACATGGGAGGATCTTGTCAATGACCATAGTCACAGAAAAACAATTGGTAACACACTACGCCATGAAGGACTGAAATTCTGCAGCGCCCGCAAGGTCCCCTGCTCAAGAAAACTCATGTACAGACCCGTCTGACATTTGCCCATGAACTTATAAATGATTCAGAGGCTCATTGGAAATTGTGCTCAAAATGTCAAAAGGAAGTAAAGTCCTGGGTCATCTGACTTCCTGTGAACTACAGGATGACATCATTCCCAATTAAAGCACTCCTGGCAGCTCACAGATCTCTCCCCTCCCCATCCAGAACTGTATACTGCTGCTATCTCTATGGTATCAGAATATAAATAGATATATACATCCACCGAGGCTGCCAAAATGGCATAAAAACCTGTGAAAAAATAAGTAAAAAATTAAGGTATAAATACTTAAATACTTTAAACAGCTTAAATACTTTAAATCTTCACAAAATACCTCGCTCAATATTATAGGTCAAATGTCTATGGTGGCAATATCCTCGACACTGACCCAGTTATGAGTCTCAGCTGTTTAGGCTTCTTGTTGCTGGAGTCCAGCCAGATGATTAGGTTGGTGTCAGTAAGTCAATTAAACAACCCCCTCTCTTTGCAAAGCCAGAGGATTCATGGGAAATGTAAGCAGCATGACAATTTCATTACCGCCCTGAATAAGAAACAAACATGGCTGAAGAACCATGTTAAATCAGGTAAGCATAAGTCTTACACAAGAACCTCTTCATTATTCTCTAATATTACCCTGTGCTGCACTATAGAAGCAAACAAAACACAAAAAAAAACAAAAAAAAAACCCCAGAAGGCTTATAAAATGATAGAAGAATAGTCTGGTGATCTGACATGGAGATCTTCTGGGCCCCACAATAAGGTTTACTTGTACATCATGATGTAATGTTTGGCCATGAGTGGACTAGAACAGTGATTCCCAACCTTTTCTTGCCCAAGTACCCCCTGCCAGCTCATTCCCAAAAATGGTAACCCCCCCCCCCTCTCCCCCAGATTGGCTGCATGTTTGTTATTAATATAGTGCTTAATGTAGTTGCTGTTATTTTAATGTATATGCTTTTCTTTGCTTCATATCCTCTCCCCAGACCCGCTGATTCACAGGTGACATTTTCTCTTAACGGAGTCGTTCACTTTTTCCTGTCTTTACTATCTCTCTTAGACCACCATTAAGATGTCATGTGTATTGCCCCCTACAGTAATAGTGCCGGCTTCGTGCCCCCATATAGCAGTTTGGCCCTTCTTTGTGTCCCTATAAAGTTGTAGCAACCCATTCTTTCCCTCTTCGGTGCTCTCTGCTCCTTTGGTCCAATGACCATCTGTTATAGCCCATAATAGTAGGTCCCTGGTCCAGAGGAGCAGTGGAGCACCGAACCTGATGCCAAAGTTACTGTTCACAGATGCCCTGTGCCCGCGCTTCTCTTCTGCTATCCTCCTGCTCATTGGGGCATCAACTAGTACCAGCAGTCACTGTGACTTCTCTTAAAGTGGCCATGGAGCCCTCTGCAACTTTTAAGATCAGGCAGCATGGGCCACTACATACATCCAGTATCAGAAGCTCTAGAAACTAAGTAAATAGTAGTTCAGCTTAAACCCAAAAATCCAGACATGATTAAAGTTATGAATTAGCCCCCCCCCCCCCCCCCCATGCCACATTCACAAGGGTCCATTAAATTGAGGCATGGTGAGCTGTTTGGCAGGGCCCTACCATGAGCTGGTGTACCTAGGATTTACTTTCTCTATGGCCAGGCTCACATATATTGCCATCTTGCTGGGAGGCATCTGGTCAAAAAACACTGCATGTAGTGTTTGTTTATATGGCGCAACCACTCTGGAGGGCAACTATGCTGGGTGTTCCATAAATGTAATGTCATATCCTATGTAAGCCTAAAGGGCACCAGATGGGACATCAATGCAACAGGTTCAGCATTTTGCATATGGCATTGCGGTTTGGGACAGCTCTGGATTGCTGTGTGCCAGATCTTTAAGAAAAAAAATATGTGGTGCCGGGTGAGGCAATGGTGTTACAGGGTCTGGTGTTATTAACCCTTGGTTTGTCGTGACGCCAGGATGCGGTTGTTTTGTATGGAAGGCCCTGCCGACAACTGGCCCAAAAATGGCAGCATAATAAACGGAATGTCCACAGCAGGATTTATGAGATAATTGGAACTTTTACTTAAATTCTTGTGCAAAACAGGCTTTACAATTAAACAGTTTCTCCTGAGGTAACCGGGATGCAGGTTCCTTCTAGGCTTTGCTGGGACTAATAGTCTTGAGCTTTAAGCAGGCTACTGCACTACTAATTATAGGATTTGAGTTGAATAGTAGTCACAAATAATTTGTAAATAGAGCTTTATAACTCACGGTTTTAGTGGCTGCTGGATCTTTAGGCTTTGGACTAGTTGAGATGAATTGAGAAATGCTGATTGTGCTGATTGGGTTAATGTCCAGGTCCCAAGAGAGTGCAGGAACAAGAGAGCGAATTTAGAGACTAAAGCCCCTTATATACAAGGAGGCTGGACTACAGCCCATTAGTTGAAAAGCCTGTAGGTCCTGAACCCAGAGAACTCTGGGAACATCACATGACATTATCACATGACCCAGGAAGGTCCTAAAAATTTGTACAACCATTATAATATATCACATGACCTAGGAAGGTCCTATAAATTTGTACTACCTCTATATACAGACTGAACAATATACAGGAACACATTTATACAAGGCGAGAAAGGGGCAAGCCCTGCAGGAGAGCTTTGTGGAATGGAGAGACTTTAACTGAGGGGACTTAAGACAGGGACAGGACAAGGTCCTGTACCAGAACACCACAAACCCCCTTATTTAAAATGAGTTGTCCGCGACGTAGGTCCCCTGAGGTAGAGGGACGGAATGGCCATAGGGCCGAATGCAGTCCTGAAGCACTAATGCAAATGTACAAGTTCAGGCTGGTGATAATAAAATTAATAAAAATATATATAGAGTCTCTGTGCATTTAGGCAATATCCATACATGCTCTAAAACTGATACACGAACAGGATTGTTGGGAGTTGATCCGTGAACAGAATACAACCTAATGACGGAATATCATTTGAAAACAAGATGATACTAGTACTTACTCATGAACAGGATCATCTTAGTCCCTATTCACAAACAGGATATACTGGATAGAATGAGTATAATTTTATACCTTTGGTATCTCTATTGTAATTTAATTTATGAGATTATGCATTACTGACTATGCATGAAATGTAATCATATCCTAGCTATAACATCCGTCTATAGCTGAAAATTTGATTGATATCTGACATTTGATGGATGTCTGACATTTAGACTGGAAGTATGTATAATGACTGTAATGCTTCTACATACTGTAATTAATCTCACTGTTACCTTTTTATTGACGTACATTTGATATAATACCACACATTATTTCAATTTGTTATACACTGGTTGCGGATTGGGTTGCCTGAGGCTTTCTGCCCAATGCCTTAGCTACTAGGGTCTATCAGTACTACACACTTACCCCTAGAACTCTTGATCTAGATAACAATTAAGCATACTGTTACCTTACTGGATACGTGTATTTTTTTAGTTAGCTACAGGAATACCTTCTGGTCAGGTAGAGCATCCTGAACACGTAAAGACAAAAGAACATATTAGTGCATTACATTTGTGCATAACAGTGGTATGGACTGAGACATTGTTACAGTCCCTAAGACTCATTTTTGTGTTTATTTGTGAGATATTTTTATATACTTATCTTTTTCTTGTGAGTATATGTTATGAGTTATGTGTACTGGCTTTTGAAGGTACACTAATGAATTTTAGGTACTGAGTTATGTGTACACATATCTGATTGGTATATTTCCCTGTGTCAGCGCTAGGGAAGGGTGGCATTTATTGTTACTCCCAGAGGAGCTGGGAGGGCACCTTTATGTAAACACTATAACACCTGGAAGAAATACATATACTAGTATTTTTTTTCTCTTTACTTGCGTACAAGAATTATGTACTTGTGTACAAGAATTTTATACTTCTGTACAGTAGAACCACTTACATGGTTGACAATTTATGTAACTAGACATTTTATTTGTTTGGAATACAAGGGTTACATATCAGCAGCACAACACTTGAGATATCCAGATTATATTTACCTGCTGTTGGTGTGCAAAATTTCGAGCACAAAAATATATTACATCTATATCATTTACATAAATGGTCATGTAAGGCTCCACTGTCCACCTACATTATAGAGTTCTGCAGGAAAACACGGCTAAGCCGGATGCCGGGTACAAACTTACTAGGATCTCCTCAGGCAAGGAGTCTCTCGGCCAGGGGCTGGGCACAAACTTATGGTGGTTACGTTGCTCAACAGATGAACTTCTTGGCATAGTCCTGCCATTCACTTCCTCTTAAACGGGTTACAAAACTGAAAAACCTGTAAGACAATGAAGGTACTGGTGTACCACACAGTTAATGGCAAGCAAATAACATAGAGTTAGAAGATATTCTTCCTTGCTTCCCAACCCTGCCGGTCGGCGTGCTTCTGTCCCTTGGACATGTATCTTGGAGCACAAGGTTGGGGTTCCCGCATAGGAGTGACATAAGTATCCCATGTCACATTGGTTAACCTTGACTGAGCTATAGTGGGGTTTACATTTACCACCACGTTGACCTCGGCAGCTGAGGCCACAGGAACAAGTGTAGGTGCCGGTGGGTCCGGCCACATGTCCTTGGGTGGAGTAGGCCGCGGCACATCAGTTGGTGTCTGTAGATGAGGCCACACCTCCTTGGGTGGAGTAGGCCTAGGCACATATATTGGTGCCCGCTGAGTAGGCCTCACCTACTCTGGGGGAGTAGGCCTGGGCATATTCTTCATTAAAGATGAGATGGAACTTGACTTCTTCAGATATTTTGGAGCTATCACGGGCGCCTCGGACAGGTACTGCTCCTTCTCAACAGTGGCATCTGTAGACCTTGTCGGCCCTTCTGTTGACCAATATGGTCCCTCCATGCCAGCAGTCTTGGAGGGTACCAAAGCCTCTTGCTTTGTCGAATTTGACCACTGTGGCGCATCGGCGCTCTAAGGGTGGCTCACCCTCTTGAGGATAGTCCAGGATACGGATGTACATAGCTTCCAGCTTTTTAGTGTCCCTCTGTTGCTCTGCCTGGACTTCATAAGGGAGGCGTTTCAGCCGTGTCTCTCCCTATGCTGGGCCTTTAACTTCTCAATGATGCCAGCAATTTCGGCCTCACTGTGGGCACTTTCAGCCTCAGCTGTAGGGACTTGTGGATGGAACTTCCCTGGCTGGGGAAGGACATGGTCCCGCATATACTGTATAAGTGCAGAGGGGACCTCTCTCTCTGGGCTTGAGGAAGAAGAAAAGGCGGCTTCAGCCGGTGTACTTATATCATATTCTTCTGTAGGAATCTCGGCCGAGGATCCCCATGTCCTGTGGTGAGGGGACAGTCTCACCGTTGATGCCGTCGCTGATGTCCCTGGTGATGCCCCTTTCAGGGTAGCTGGCCACTCGTCATACTCTGGTAGCGGAGGCAGGTTGCAGGCCTCCTCGGCCCCAAGGGACAACTGCTGCAAGTGGTCAGCAAGTTCTTGGATGAGTTGTGCTGTGGCCGCGGCAACTTTCCACTACTCCGGCGCCATCTTGTTGCTCTCCTCACATGTTGCGGTGGGCTATGCCATCTCTGTACACCTCGCTACCATCTCCGGACTGAAGAGGTCTGGCCGTGTGGCTTCTTTTATATGAGGCCTCAACAAAATGGCCGCCAGCCGGACTCTGACTTCCTGTCCCCCGGGAATCACAAGCAAAAGATAACAGTTCCACTTTGGCATAGGAACAGCTACACGATGTCCACACCCAGGGGTGGGACGCAGACCAGCGCGGGATATTTTGGCACGCTTCTCGGTTCTTCTTTAACCCCTTCAAGTACGGTCTGCAACGGAGCACGTAGCATGGCTTGATCCTGATTTTACACATGGCCACAATACAGTATTCTTCACCTCCCCCCTTACTTTTTCTTGCGCCCCGGCTAAGCACAATTTCAGCAATAAAGTCCCGTACACTTTTGGGCGCAATTTCAATCTCTACTTGTGAAAATCCTGGACAGTATTCTATACACATTTCTGAATAGGGGGAGGACTATAGCTCTTGCAATAACGGTATACACCCGTATCCTTTTCGTAGGACGCCAAAAGAGTTGTGGTGCCGGGTGAGGCAATGGTGTTACAGGGTCTGGTGGTATTAACCCTTGGTTTGTCGTGACTCCAGGATGCGGTTGTTTTGTATGGAAGGCCCTGCCAACAACCGGCCAAAAAACGGCAGCATAATAAACGGAATGTCCACAGCAGGATTTATGAGATAACTAGAACTTTTACTTAAATTCTTGTGCAAACAGTCTTTACAATTAATATAATGTGCAAGTGTGGGAGCTCTACGTAAAATATAAGAGTATGTGTGTATGCGTTGCACATACCCATGTGCCAAATTGATACTGATTTAAAAAATGGAAAAATAGCAGTCCTTCTAGGCTAGGAAGAAAATTTAGAATAAGGCAGAATAAATAGAGATAAATAAGAAAGAAAGGAAGTGTCTGATAATAAGATATAAAATATAATTACATTTATTGAATAATACTGTGAGGTCTGGGGCAGGGCCCTTGCCACAGACAGCTCACTAAAATAGAATGGTAAAAGTTAGTTATGAACATTTAAAACATGACGTTAAAATAGTATTGCACTTAAACGGTGGGACAATGGTGGGGGTTTGCATGTAATAGGATATGTCCAATAAACAGTTTTTGCAGCGCTGGAGGCTCGCAGTTACGAGCCTCCTGAGTATACTTGTGTGCGCAATAGCGCTAAAGATCTATCCTCTATACCCCAATGGCACAGGGACAAAGTACAAGAGGGAAAATAGATCAAAATCAGGCACTTAGTGCCTCTTACCGTCTCCGGCGAAAGGAGTTATATGTGCATAGCAGCGCTTAACGGTGATCCGGATTGATGCCTGTCAGCCCCGGCAGCACAGGGAAGTTGTAGGTGAAGATGTCCGGTGCAGATGGTTATTCTATTAGTCCACTGGAAAAGGTAATGTTAGTTTGTAGCATATGGCAGCACTGGAGGTCTTTGTTGTGGGATCCCGCTCTACCCCGACAGCACGGGGAGAAGCTGAGAGGGCAGTAAAAGACCTGTGATAGCCTGGGGGGTGTAGGGTATGGGGAGTGTAGCTGTGCGGTTATTAAAGGGTGCTTGTTAACCCTTGTTATTCGTGACGCCAGGGGGAGGGCTCCTCAGTAATGCTTGTCCTACCGCCACCCTTCCCAAGAGCGATAGGGAGGTAGATAATAATAGAATGTCCACAACTGGAGAGTTTTCTGAAACAGGTAAAACTTTTACTGAAGATTTTCTGCAAGCTTTATAACTGGAACAGTTGCTATACATGCAAGCTTTCTTTTGAGATTGACAAAGGTTGGGACTTTAGAGTCTTTAGAGTCTTTAAGGTATTATGCGCTGTTCCACTAGATTTAGGGAATTTAGTTGCGGTCCAGTAGTCACATTAGCTTTAGCGGGGGTAGTTTAGAACTCACAGTTTTAGTTCAGCTGAGGCAAGTAGGTTTTTCAGGCCTAGAGTGTCTTTGCAAGTTGCGCAGACCCGTCCTGCTAGTCCAGCATCCAAGAGAGCAGCAATCCAAGCGAGCGATAATTGGCTACAACTCCATTATATGGGCAGGAGATGGACTAGAGCTGATTGGTCCATACTTGTGTCAATCACAAAGATTTGTGGGTAACAGGTGACTCAAAGACCTCGTAAGGTCCTTCAACATACCATAGAGGAGAATAACATGGCCACATGACCATGATGGATGAGTATAGTGATTTGGTTGCAGTATTGATGGATAAATATAGTGGTTAGGTTGTAGTATTTATAGATAAGTATAGTGATTTGGTTGCAGTATTGATGGATAAGTATAGTGGTTAGGCTGTAGTATTTATAGATAAGTATAAAGGTTAGGTTGCAGTATTGATGGATAAGTATGGTGATTAGGTTGCAGTATTGATGGATAAGTATAGTGGTTAGGTTGCAGTATGGATGGAAAAGTATAGTGATTAGATTGCAGTATTGATGGATAAGTATAGTGATTAGGTTGTAGTATTGATGGGTAAGTATAATGATTAGATTGCAGTATTGATGGGTAAGTGTAGTGGTTATTGTGCAGTATTGATGGAAAAGTATAGTGATTATTGTGCAGTATTGATGGGTAAGTATAGTGGTTAAGTTGCAGTATTGATGGATAAGTATAGTGATTAGGTTGCAGTATTGATGGATAAGTATAGTGGTAAGGTTGTAGTATTGATGGATAAGTATAGTGGTTAGGTTGCAGTATTGATGGATAAGTATAGTGGCTAGGTTGCAGTATTGATGGATAAGTATAGTGATTAGGTTGCAGTATTGATGGATGAGTATAGTGATTAGGTTGCAGCATTGATGGATAAGTATAGGGATTAGGTTGCAGTATTGATGGATAAGTATCGTGATTAGGTTGCAGTATTGATGGATAAGTATAGTGGTTTGATTGCAGTATTGATGGATAAGTATAGTGGTTAGGTTGTAGTATTGATGGATAAGTATAGTGGTTAGGTTGCAGTATTGATGGATAAGTATAGTGATGAGGTTGTAGTATTGATGGATAAGTATAGTGGTTAGGTTGCAGTATTGATGGATAAGTATAGTGATGAGGTTGTAGTATTGATGGATAAGTATAGTGGTGAGGAGTGGTTAGGTTGCAGTATTGATGGATAAGTATAGTGGTGAGGTTGTAGTATTGATGGATAAGTATAGTGGTGAGGTTGTAGTATTGATGGATAAGTATAGTGGTTAGGTTGCAGTATTGATGGATAAGTATAGTGGTGAGGTTGTAGTATTGATGGATAAGTATAGTGTTTAGGTTGCAGTATTGATGGATAAGTATAGTGAATAGGTTGCAGTATTGATGGATAAGTATAGTGGTTCGGTTGCAGTATTGATGGATAAATATAGTGGTTTGGTTACAGTATTGATGAGTAAGTATAGTGGTTAGGTTGCAGTATTGATGGATAAGTATAGTGGTTAGGTTGTAGTATTGATGGGTAAGTATAGTGATTAGGATGCAGTATTGATGGATAAGTATAGTGATTATTGTGTAGTATTGATGGGTAAGAATAGTGGTTAGGTTGTAGTATTGATGGGTAAGTATAGTGGTTAGGTTGCAGTATCGCTAGATAAGTATAGTGATGAGGTTGCAGTATTGATGGATAAGTATAGTGATTGGGTTGCAGTATTGATGGATAAGTATAGTGGTTAGGTTGTAGTTTTGATTGATAAGTATAGTGATTAGGTTGCAGTATTGATGGATAAGTATAGTGATGAGGTTGCAGTATTGATAGATAAGTATAGTGGTTAGGTTGCAGTATTGATGGATAAGTATAGTGGTTAGGTTGCAGAATTGATGGATAACTATAGTGGTTAGGTTGTAGTATTGATTGATAAGTATAGTGATTAGGTTGCAGTATTGATGGATAAGTATAGTGGTTAGGTTGCAGTATTGATGGATAAGTATAGTGGTTAGGTTGTAGTATTTGTCACGATGCCGGCTGGCAGGTGGTGGATCCTCTGTGCCAGAGAGGGATTGGCGTGGACCGTGCTAGAGGATCGGTTCTAAGTCACTACTGGTTTTCACCAGAGCCCGCCGCAAAGCGGGATGGTCTTGCTGCGGCGGTAGTGACCAGGTCGTATCCCCTAGCAACGGCTCAACCTCTCTGGCTGCTGAAGATAGGCGCGGTACAAGGGAGTAGACAGAAGCAAGGTCGGACGTAGCAGAAGGTCGGGGCAGGCAGCAAGGATCGTAGTCAGGGGCAACGGCAGAAGGTCTGGAATCACAGGCAAGGAACACACAAGGAACGCTTTCACTGGCACTAGGGCAACAAGATCCGGCGAGGGAGTGAAGGGGAAGTGAGGTGATATAGGGAAGTGCACAGGTGTAAACACTAATTGGAACCACTGCACCAATCAGCGGTGCAGTGGCCCTTTAAATCGCAAAGACCCGGCGCGCGCGCGCCCTAGGGAGCGGGGCCGCGCGCGCCGGGACAGAACTGACGGGGAGCGAGTAAGGTACGGGAGCCGGGGTGCGCATCGCGAGCGGGCGCTACCCGCATCGCGAATCGCATCCCGGCCGGAGGTGGTAACGCAGCGCCCCGGGTCCGTGGAACCGACCGGGGCGCTGCAGTGAGGGAAGTGTAGCGAGCGCTCCGGGGAGGAGCGGGGACCCGGAGCGCTCGGCGTAACAGTACCCCCCCCCTTGGGTCTCCCCCTCTTCTTGGGGCCTGAGAACCTGAGGATCAGACTTTTGTCCAGGATATTGTCCTCAGGTTCCCAGGACCTCTCTTCTGGACCACAACCCTCCCAATCCACTAAAAAAAAAGTTCTTCCCCTGACCTTTTTAGAGGCCAAAATCTCTTTGACAGAGAAGATGTCCGAGGAGCCGGAAACAGGAGTGGGAGGAACAGATTTAGGAGAAAAACGGTTGAGGATGAGAGGTTTAAGAAGAGAGACGTGAAAGGCATTAGGGATACGAAGAGAAGGAGGAAGAAGAAGTTTGTAAGAGACAGGATTAATTTGACACAAAACTTTAAAAGGACCAAGATAGCGTGGTCCCAACTTATAGCTCGGGACACGGAAACGGACATATTTAGCGGAGAGCCATACCTTGTCTCCAGGGGAAAAAATGGGAGGAGCTCTTCTTTTCTTATCTGCGAATCTCTTCATGCGAGAAGAAGCCTGTAAGAGAGAATTTTGGGTCTCTTTCCATATGGTGGAAAGATCACGAGAAATTTCATCCACAGCGGGCAGACCAGAGGGCAAGGGGGTAGGGAGGGGGGGAAGAGGGTGACGGCCGTACACCACGAAAAACGGAGATTTGGAGGAAGATTCAGAGATTCTGAAATTATACGAGAATTCGGCCCAAGGTAGAAGATCTGCCCAGTCATCCTGGCGGGAGGAAACAAAATGTCGTAAATAGTCACCCAAGATCTGGTTAATTCTCTCTACTTGTCCATTGGATTGAGGATGGTATGCAGAAGAAAAATTTAATTTAATCTTGAGTTGTTTACAGAGAGCCCTCCAGAATTTAGACACAAATTGGACGCCTCTATCCGAGACGATCTGTGTAGGCAACCCGTGAAGACGAAAAATGTGTACAAAAAATTGTTTAGCCAACTGAGGCGCTGAAGGAAGACCAGGAAGAGGGATGAAATGTGCCATTTTGGAGAATCGATCAACGACCACCCAAATAACAGTGTTGCCATGGGATGGGGGTAAGTCAGTAATAAAATCCATACCAATCAGAGACCAAGGTTGTTCGGGGACAGGTAGAGGATGAAGAAAACCAGCGGGCTTCTGGCGAGGAGTCTTATCCCGGGCACAGATAGTGCAGGCTCGCACAAAGTCCACCACATCAGTCTCTAGAGTCGGCCACCAATAGAAGCGAGAGATGAGTTGCACAGATTTCTTGATGCCCGCATGACCTGCGAGATGGGAGGAGTGACCCCATTTGAGGATCCCAAGGCGTTGGCGTGGAGAAACAAAGGTCTTTCCTGGAGGAGTTTGCCTGATGGAGGCTGGAGAAGTGGAAATCAGGCAGTCAGGAGGAATGATGTGTTGAGGAGAGAGTTCAATTTCAGAGGCATCTGAGGAACGAGAGAGAGCATCGGCCCTAATGTTCTTATCAGCAGGCCGAAAGTGAATTTCAAAATTAAATCGGGCAAAGAACAGAGACCACCTGGCCTGACGAGGATTCAGCCGTTGGGCAGACTGGAGGTAGGAGAGGTTCTTGTGATCGGTGTAAATAATAACTGGAAATCTTGATCCCTCCAGCAGATGCCTCCATTCCTCAAGTGCTAATTTAATGGCTAGAAGCTCTCGATCCCCGATGGAGTAGTTCCTCTCCGCCGGAGAGAAGGTCCTGGAAAAAAAACCACAAGTAACAGCATGCCCGGAAGAGTTTTTTTGTAGAAGGACAGCTCCAGCTCCCACTGAGGAGGCATCAACCTCCAATAGGAAGGGTTTAGATGGGTCAGGTCTGGAGAGCACGGGAGCCGAAGAAAAGGCAGACTTGAGTCGTTTAAAGGCGTCTTCCGCTTGAGGAGGCCAAGACTTGGGATCGGCATTTTTTTTTGTTAAAGCCACAATAGGAGCCACAATGGTAGAAAAATGTGGAATAAATTGCCTGTAATAATTGGCGAACCCCAAAAAACGTTGGATGGCACGGAGTCCGGAGGGGCGTGGCCAATCTAAGACGGCAGAGAGTTTATCTGGGTCCATTTGTAGTCCCTGGCCAGAGACCAAGTATCCTAGAAAAGGAAGAGATTGGCATTCAAACAGACATTTCTCTATTTTGGCATAGAGTTGATTATCACGAAGTCTCTGAAGAACCATACGGACATGCTGGCGGTGTTCTTCAAGATTGGCAGAAAAAATCAGGATATCGTCCAGATATACAACAACACAGGAGTATAGGAGATCACGAAAAATTTCATTAACAAAGTCTTGGAAGACGGCAGGGGCGTTGCATAGACCAAAGGGCATGACCAGATACTCAAAGTGTCCATCTCTGGTGTTAAATGCCGTTTTCCATTCATCCCCCTCTCTGATGCGGATGAGATTATAAGCACCTCTTAAGTCCAGTTTGGTAAAAATATGGGCACCTTGGAGACGATCAAAGAGTTCAGAGATGAGGGGTAGGGGGTAGCGGTTCTTAACCGTGATTTTATTAAGACCGCGGTAGTCAATGCAAGGACGTAGAGAGCCATCTTTTTTGGACACAAAGAAAAATCCGGCTCCGGCAGGAGAGGAGGATTTACGGATAAAGCCCTTTTTTAAATTTTCTTGGACGTATTCAGACATGGCAAGAGTCTCTGGGACGGACAGAGGATAGATTCTGCCCCGGGGTGGAGTAGTGCCCGGGAGGAGGTCAATGGGACAATCATAAGGCCTGTGAGGAGGTAGAGTCTCAGCTTGTTTTTTGCAAAAAACGTCCGCAAAGTCCATATAGGCCTTAGGGAGACCGGTTACATGAGGAAGCACAGGGACACGGCAAGGTTTACTGGGAACCGGTTTTAAGCAGTCCTTGGAACAAGAGGGCCCCCAACTCTTGATCTCCCCAGTGGACCAATCCAGGATTGGGGAATGGAGTTGAAGCCAGGGAAGTCCAAGAAGGATTTCAGAAGTGCAATTGGGGAGGACCAACAGTTCAATCCTCTCGTGATGAGATCCGATGCACATTAGAAGGGGCTCCGTGCGGAAACGTATAGTACAGTCCAATCTTTCATTGTTTACACAATTGATGTAGAGGGGTCTGGCGAGACTGGTCACCGGGATGTTGAACCTGTTGACGAGAGAGGCTAAGATAAAATTTCCTGCAGATCCAGAGTCCAAGAAGGCCACAGCAGAGAAGGAGAAGGCAGAGGCAGACATCCGCACAGGTACAGTAAGACGTGGAGAAGCAGAGTAGACATCAAGGACTGTCTCACTTTTGTGCGGAGTCAGCGGACGTCTTTCCAGGCGGGGAGGACGGATAGGACAATCCTTCAGGAAGTGTTCGGTACTAGCACAGTACAGGCAGAGATTCTCCATGCGGCGTCGTGTCCTCTCTTGGGGTGTCAGGCGAGACCGGTCGACCTGCATAGCCTCCACGGCGGGAGGCACAGGAACAGATTGCAGGGGACCAGAGGAGAGAGGAGCCGGGGAGAAGAAACGCCTCGTGCGAACAGAGTCCATATCCTGGCGGAGCTCCTGACGCCGTTCGGAAAAACGCATGTCAATGCGAGTGGCAAGATGGATGAGTTCATGTAGGTTAGCAGGGATTTCTCGTGCGGCCAGAACATCTTTAATGTTGCTGGATAGGCCTTTTTTAAAGGTCGCGCAGAGTGCCTCATTATTCCAGGATAATTCTGAAGCAAGGGTACGGAACTGTACGGCATACTCGCCAACGGAAGAATTACCCTGGACCAGGTTCAACAGGGCAGTCTCAGCAGAAGAGGCTCGGGCAGGTTCCTCAAAGACACTTCGAATTTCCGAGAAGAAGGAGTGTACAGAGGCAGTGACGGGGTCATTGCGGTCCCAGAGCGGTGTGGCCCAAGCCAGGGCTTTTCCAGACAGCAGGCTGACTACGAAAGCCACCTTAGACCTTTCAGTGGGGAACTGGTCCGACATCATCTCCAAGTGTAATGAACATTGGGAAAGAAAGCCACGGCAAAACTTAGAGTCCCCATCAAATTTATCCGGCAAGGATAGTCGTATTCCAGAAGCGGCCACTCGCTGCGGAGGAGGTACAGGAGCTGGCGGAGGAGATGATTGCTGGAGCTGTGGTAGTAACTGTTGTAGCATAACAGTCAGTTGAGACAGCTGTTGGCCTTGTTGCGCTATCTGTTGTGACTGCTGGGCGACCACCGTGGTGAGGTCAGTGACAACTGGCAGAGGAACTTCAGCGGGATCCATGGCCGGATCTACTGTCACGATGCCGGCTGGCAGGTGGTGGATCCTCTGTGCCAGAGAGGGATTGGCGTGGACCGTGCTAGAGGATCGGTTCTAAGTCACTACTGGTTTTCACCAGAGCCCGCCGCAAAGCGGGATGGTCTTGCTGCGGCGGTAGTGACCAGGTCGTATCCCCTAGCAACGGCTCAACCTCTCTGGCTGCTGAAGATAGGCGCGGTACAAGGGAGTAGACAGAAGCAAGGTCGGACGTAGCAGAAGGTCGGGGCAGGCAGCAAGGATCGTAGTCAGGGGCAACGGCAGAAGGTCTGGAATCACAGGCAAGGAACACACAAGGAACGCTTTCACTGGCACTAGGGCAACAAGATCCGGCGAGGGAGTGAAGGGGAAGTGAGGTGATATAGGGAAGTGCACAGGTGTAAACACTAATTGGAACCACTGCACCAATCAGCGGTGCAGTGGCCCTTTAAATCGCAAAGACCCGGCGCGCGCGCGCCCTAGGGAGCGGGGCCGCGCGCGCCGGGACAGAACTGACGGGGAGCGAGTAAGGTACGGGAGCCGGGGTGCGCATCGCGAGCGGGCGCTACCCGCATCGCGAATCGCATCCCGGCCGGAGGTGGTAACGCAGCGCCCCGGGTCCGTGGAACCGACCGGGGCGCTGCAGTGAGGGAAGTGTAGCGAGCGCTCCGGGGAGGAGCGGGGACCCGGAGCGCTCGGCGTAACAGTATTGATGAATAAGTATAGTGATCATTGTGTAGTATTGATGGGTAAGTATAGTGGTTAGGTTGCAGTATCGCTAGATAAGTATAATGATTAGGTTGCAATATTGATGGATAAGTATAGTGATTGGGTTGTAGTATTGATTGATAAGTATAGTGATTAGGTTGCAGTATTGATGGATAAGTATAGTGGTTAGGTTGTAGTATTGATGGATAAGTATAGTGATTAGGTTGTAGTATTGATGGATAAGTATAGTGGTTAGGTTGCAATATTGATGGATAAGTATAGTGGTTAGGTTGCAGAATTGATGGATAAGTATAGTGGTTAGGTTGTAGTATTGATGGATAAGTATAGTGATTGGGTTGCAGTATTGATGGATAAGTATAGTGGTTAGGTTGCAGAATTGATGGATAAGTATAGTGGTTAGGTTGTAGTATTGATGGATAAGTATAGTGATTGGGTTGCAATATTGATGGATAAGTATAGTGATTGGGTTGTAGTATTGATGGATAAGTATAGTGATTAGGTTGCAGTATTGATGGATAAGTATAGTGGTTAGGTTGCAATATTGATTGATAAGTATAGCAATTACGCTGCAGTATTGATGGATAAGTATAGTGGTTAGGTTGCAGTATTGATGAATAAGTATAGTGGTTAGGTTGCAGTATTGATGGATAAGTATAGTGATTAGGTTGCAGTATTGATGGATAAGTATAGTGATGAGGTTGCAGTATTGAAGGGTAAGTATAGTGGTTAGGTTGCAGTATTGATGGATAAGTATAGTGATTAGGTTGCAGTATTGATGAATAAGCATAGTGGTTAGGTTGAAGTATTGATGGATAAGTATAGTGTTAGGTTGCAGTATTGATGGATAAGTATAGTAATTAGGTTTCAGTATTGATGGAAAAGTATAGTGAATAGGTTGCAGTATTGATGGATAAGTATAGTGATTAGGTTGCAGTATTGATGGGTAAGTATAGTGGTTAGGTTGCATTATTGATGGATAAGTACAGTGATTAGGTTGTTGTATTGATGGATAAGTATAGTGATTATTGTGCAGTATTGATGGATAAGTATAGTAGTTAGGTTGTAGTATTGATGGATAAGTATAGTGGTTAGGTTGCAGTATTGATGGATAAGTATAGTAGTTAGGTTGTAGTATTGATGGGTAAGTATAGTGGTTAGGTTGCAGTATTGATGGATAAGTATAGTGATGAGGTTGCAGTATTGATGGATAAGTATATTGGTTAGGTTGTAGTATTGATGGATAAGTATAGTGGTTAGGTTGTAGTATTGATGGATAAGTATAGTGATGAGGTTGCAGTATTGATGGATAAGTATAGTGAATAGGTTGCAGTATTGATGGATAAGTATAGTGGTTAGGTTTCAGTATTGATGGATAAGTATAGTGATGAGGTTGCAGTATTGATAAATAAGTATATTGGTTAGGTTGCAGTGTTGATGGATAAGTATAGTGGTTAGGTTGTAGTATTGATGGATAAGTATAGTAATGAGGTTGCAGTATTGATGCATAAGTATAGTGAATAGGTTGCAGTATTGAAGGATGAGTATAGTGATTAGGTTGCAGTATTGATGGATAAGTATAGTAATGAGGTTGCAGTATTGATGGATAAGTATGGTGATTAGGTTGCAGTATTGATGGATAAGTATAGTGGTTAGGTTGCAGTACTGATGGGTAAGTATAGTGGTTAGGTTGCAGTATTGATGGATAAGTATAGTGATTAGGTTGCAGTATTGATGGATAAGTATATTGGTTAGGTTGCAGTAATGATGGGTGAGTATAGTGGTTAGGTTGTAGTATTGATAGATAAGTATAGTGGTTAGGTTGCTGTATTGATGGATAAGTATAGTGAATAGGTTGTAGTATTGATGGGTAAGTATAGTGATTAGGTTGCAGAATTGATGGATAAGTATAGTGAGTAGGTTGTTGTATTGATGGATAAGTATAGTGATTAGGTTGCAGTATTGATGGATAAGTATAGTGATTAGGTTGCAGTATTGATGGATGAGTATAGTGGTTAGGTTGCAGTATTGATGGATAAGTATAGTGGTTAGGTTGCAGTATTGAAGGATGAGTATAGTGATTAGGTTGCAGTATTGATGGATAAGTATAGTGATTAGGTTGCAGTATTGATGGATAAGTATAGGGATTAGGTTGCAGTATTGATGGATAAGTATAGTGGTTGTCACGATGCCGGCTGGCAGGAGGTGGATCCTCTGTGCCAGAGAGGGATTGGCGAGGACCGCGCTAGTGGACCGGTTCTAAGCCACTACAGGTTTTCACCAGAGCCCGCCGCAAAGCGGGATGGTCTTGCTGCGGCGGTAGTGACCAGGTCGTATCCACTAGCAACGGCTCACCTCTCTGACTGCTGAAGATGCAGAAGATAGGCGAGGTACAAGGGAGTAGGCAGAAGCAAGGTCGGACGTAGCAGAAGGTCGAGGCAGGCAGCAAGGATCGTAGTCAGGGGCAACGGCAGGAGGTCAGGAACACGGGCTAGGAACAGACAAGGGAACGCTTTCACTAGGCACTAAGGCAACAAGATCCGGCAAGGGAGTGCAGGGGAAGTGAGGTAATATAGGGAAGTACACAGGTGATCACACTAATTGGTAATTGGGAAGATTGGGCCAGGCACCAACATTGGTGCACTGGCCCTTTAAATTGCAGAGACCCGGCGCGCGCGCGCCCTAGGGAGCGGGGCCGCGCGCGCCGGGACAGGACCGACGGAGAGCGAGTCAGGTACGGGGACCGGGGTGCGCATCGCGAGCGGGCGCCACCCGCATCGCGAATCGCATCCCGGCTGGAGGCGGGACCGCAGCGCACCCGGTCAGTGGATCTGACCGGGGCGCTGCAGCAACGAGGATGAGGCGAGCGCTCCGGGGAGGAACGGGGACCCGGAGCGCTCGGCGTAACAGTACCCCCCCCCTTGGGTCTCCCCCTCTTCTTGGGGCCAAAGAACCTGAGGAAAAAAAAGTCAATTTTTCCGTGATGAGGTCCGATGCACATTAGGAGGGGTTCTGTGCGGAAACGCATGAGACAGTCCAATCTTTCATTGTTAATACAATAGATGTAGAGGGGTCTGGCGAGACTGGTCACGGGGACGTAGAACCTGTTGATGAGAGAGGCCAAAAAAAATTTTCCTGCAGATCCGGAATCCAAGAAGACCATAGTAGAGAAGGAGAAGGTAGAGGCAGATATCCGCACAGGCACAGTAAGGCGTGGAGAAGCAGAGTTGACATCAAGAACTGTGTCACCTTTGTGCGGAGTCAGCGTACGTCTTTCAAGGCGGGGAGGACGGATAGGACAATCCTTCAGGAAGTGTTCGGTACCGGCATAGTACAGGCAAAGATTCTCCATGCGGCGTCGTGTCCTCTCTTGAGGTGTCAAGCGAGACCGGTCAACTTGCATAGCCTCCGTGGCGGGAAGCACAGGAACGGATTGCAGAGGACCAGAGGAGAGAGGAGCCGGGGAGAAAAAACGCTTCGTGCGAACAAAGTCCATATCCAGGCGGAGCTCCAGACGCCATCCGGAAGAACGCATGTCAATGCGAGTGGCAAGATGAATGAGTTCATGTAGGTCAGCAGGAGTCTCTCGTGCGGCCAGAACATCTTTAATGTTGCTGGATAGGCCTTTTTTAAAGGTCGCGCAGAGAACCTCACTATTCCAGGACAATTCGTAAGCAAGAGCACGGAACTGAATGGCGTACTCGCCAACGGAAGAAACACCCTGTTCCAGGTTCAGCAGGGCAATCTCGGCAGAAGAAGCTCGGGCAGGCTCCTCGAAGACACCACGGACCTCAGCGAAGAAGGACTGGACTGTGGCTGTGGCAGAATCATTGCGGTCCCCATCAAACTTGTCCGGCAGGGACAAGCAGGGGTTAAGAACGGCCGGTTGCTGCGGAGGAGTTGCAGGAGCCGGCGGAGGAGATGGTTGTTGCAGCTGTAGCTGTGACTGAAGTTGCTGTATCTGCGGCAGCAGCTGCTGTGACTGAAGTTGCTGTATCTGCGGCAGCAGCTGCTGTAACTGTGACTGAAGACGCTGTGTCTCGGAGATCAAGTATGCCAGCTGTTGAACTCGTTGGGCGATCTTTACGCCAAATTTGTCCGGCAGGGACAAGCAGGGGTTAGGAACGGCCGGTTGCTGCGGAGGAGTTGCAGGAGCCGGCGGAGGAGATGGTAGTTGCAGCTGTAGCTGTTGCTGTATCTGCGGCTGCAGCTGCTGTATCTGTGACTGAATACGCAGTGCCTCGGAGGTCAAGTATGCCAGCTGTTGATCTCGTTGGGCGATCTTTAGGGCTAGCTGGGCGACCAGTGTAGGATCTTCAGCGGGATCCATGGCCGGATCTACTGTCACGATGCCGGCTGGCAGGAGGTGGATCCTCTGTGCCAGAGAGGGATTGGCGAGGACCGCGCTAGTGGACCGGTTCTAAGCCACTACAGGTTTTCACCAGAGCCCGCCGCAAAGCGGGATGGTCTTGCTGCGGCGATAGTGACCAGGTCGTATCCACTAGCAACGGCTCACCTCTCTGACTGCTGAAGATGCAGAAGATAGGCGAGGTACAAGGGAGTAGGCAGAAGCAAGGTCGGACGTAGCAGAAGGTCGAGGCAGGCAGCAAGGATCGTAGTCAGGGGCAACGGCAGGAGGTCAGGAACACGGGCTAGGAACAGACAAGGGAACGCTTTCACTAGGCACTAAGGCAACAAGATCCGGCAAGGGAGTGCAGGGGAAGTGAGGTAATATAGGGAAGTACACAGGTGATCACACTAATTGGTAATTGGGAAGATTGGGCCAGGCACCAACATTGGTGCACTGGCCCTTTAAATTGCAGAGACCCGGCGCGCGCGCGCCCTAGGGAGCGGGGCCGCGCGCGCCGGGACAGGACCGACGGAGAGCGAGTCAGGTACGGGGACCGGGGTGCGCATCGCGAGCGGGCGCCACCCGCATCGCGAATCGCATCCCGGCTGGAGGCGGGACCGCAGCGCACCCGGTCAGTGGATCTGACCGGGGCGCTGCAGCAACGAGGATGAGGCGAGCGCTCCGGGGAGGAACGGGGACCCGGAGCGCTCGGCGTAACAGTGGTTAGGTTGCAGTATTGATGGATAAGTATAGTGGTTAGGTTGCAGTACAGATGGGTAAGTATAGTGTTAGGTTGCAGTATTGATGGATAAGTATAGTGATTAGGTTGCAGTATTGATGGATAAGTATAGTGGTTAGGTTGCAGTATTGATGGATAAGTATAGTGGTTAGGTTGCAGTATTGATGGATAAGTATAGTGGTTAGGTTGCAGAACTGATGGATAAGTATAGGGATTAGGTTGCAGTATTGATGGATAAGTATAGTGGTTAGGTTGCAGTACTGATGGGTAAGTATAGTGGTTAGGTTGCAGTATTGATGGATAAGTATAGTGATTAGGTTGCAGTATTGATGGATAAGTATAGTGGTTAGGTTGCAGTATTGATGGATAAGTATAGTGATTAGGTTGCAGTATTGATGGATAAGTATAGTGATGAGGTTGCAGTATTGAAGGGTAAGTATGGTGATTAGGTTTCAGTATTGATGGATAAGTATAGTGGTTAGGTTGCATTATTGATGGATAAGAATAGTGATTAGGTTGCAGTATTAATGGTTAAGTATCGTGCTTAGGTTGTAGTATTGATGGGTAATTATAGTGGTTAGGTTGTAGTATTGATGGGTAAGTATAGTGGTTAGGTTGCAGTATTGATGGGTAAGTATAGTGGTTAGGTTGTAGTATTGATGGGTAAGTTTAGTGGTTAGGTTGTAGTATTGATGGGTAAGTATAGTGGTTAGGTTGTAGTATTGATGGATAAGTATAGTGGTTAGGTTGCAGTAATGATGGATAAGTATGGTGGTTAGGTTGTAGTATTGATGGATAAGTATAGTGGTTAGGTTGCAATATTGATGGATAAGAATAGTGGTTAGGTTGTAGTATTGATGGATAAGTATAGTAGTTAGGTTGCAGTATTAATGGGTAAGTATAGTGGTTAGGTTGCAGTATTGATGAATAAGTATAGAGGCTATGTTGCAGTATTGATGGTTAAGTATTGTGTTTAGGTTGCAGTATTGATGGGTAAGTATAGTGGTTAGGTTGTAGTATTGATGGATAAGTAAAGTGATTAGGTTGTAGAATTGATGGATAAGTATAGTGATTAGGTTGTAGAATTGATGGATAAGTATAGTGATTAGGTTTCAGTATTGATGGATAAGTATAGTGATGAGGTTGCAGTATTGATTGATAAGTATAGTGATGAGGTTGCAGTATTGATGGGTAAGTATAGTGATTAGGTTGCAGTATTGATAGATAAGTATAGTGATTAGGTTGTAGTATTGTTGGATAAGTATAGTGATTAGGTTGCAGTATTGATAGATAAGTATAGTGATTAGGTTGTAGAATTGATGGATAAGTATAGTGATTAGGTTTCAGTATTGATGGATAAGTATAGTGATGAGGTTGCAGTATTGATGGATAAGTATAGTGATGAGGTTGCAGTATTGATGGGTAAGTATAGTGATTAGGTTGCAGTATTGATGGATAAGTATAGAGATTAGATTGCAGTATTGATGGATAAGTATAGTGGTTAAGTTGCAGTATTGATGGATAAGTATAGTGATTGGGTTGCAGTATTGATGGATAAGTATAGTGGTTAAGTTGCAGTATTGATGGATAAGTATAGTGATTAGGTTGTAGTATTGATGGATAAGTATAGTGATTAGGTTGAAATATTGATGGATAAGTATAGTGGTTAGGTTGAAGTGTTGATGGATAAGTATAGTGAATAGGTTGTAGTATTGATGGATAAGTATAGTGATTAGGTGGCAGTATTGATGGATAAGTATAGTGGTTAGGTTGCAGTATTGATGGATAATTTTAGTGATTAGGTTGCAGTGTTGATGGATAAGTATAGTGATTAGGTTATAGTATTGATTGATAAGTATAGTGGTTAAGTTGTAGTATTGATGGATTAGTATAGTAATTAGATTTCAGTATTGATGGATGAGTATAGTGGTTAGATTGCAGTATTGATGGATAAGTTTAGTGGTTTGGTTGTAATATTGATGGATAAGTATAGTGATTAGGTTGAAATATTGATGGGTAAGTATAGTGGCTAGGTTGCAGTATTGATGGATAAGTATAGTGATTAGGTTGCAGTATTGATGGATAAGTATAGTGGTTAGGTTGCAGTATTGATGGATAAGTTTAGTGGTTTGGTTGTAGTATTGATGGATAAGTATAGTGGTTAGGTTGCAATATTGATGGATAAGTATAGTGGTTAGGTTATAGTATTGATTGATAAGTATAGTGGTTAAGTTGTAGTATTGATGGATAAGTATAGTGGTTAGGTTGCAGTTTTGATGGATAAGTATAGTGGTTAAGTTGTAGTATTGATGGATAAGTATTGTGGTTATGTTGTAGTATTGATGGATAAGTATAGTGATTAGGTTACAGTATAGATGGATAAGTATAGTGATTAGGTTGCAGTATTGATGGATAAGTATAGTGATTAGGTTGAAGTAATGATGGATAATTATAGTGAATAAGTTGCAGTATTGATGGATAAGTATAGTCGTTAAGTTATAGTATTGATGGATAAGTATAGTGGTTAGGTTGCAGTATTGATGGATAAGTAAAGTGATTAGGTTGCAGTATTGATGGATAAGTATAGTGATTAGGTTGCAGTGTTGATGGATAAGTATAGTGGTTAGGTTGTAGTATTGATGGATAAGTATAGTGATTAGGTTGTAGTATTGATGGATAAGTACAGTGGTTAGGTTGTAGTATTGATGGATAAGTATAGTGGTTAGGTTGCAGTATTGATGGATAAGCATAGTGGTTAGGTTGCAGTGTTGATGGATAATTATAGTGATTAGATTGTAGTATTGATGGATAAGTATAGTGATAAGGTTGAAATATTGATGGATAAGTATAGTGATTAGGTTGAAATATTGATGGATAAGTATAGTGATTAGGTTGAAGTATTGATGGGTAAGTATAGTGATTAGGTTGTAGAATTGATGGATGAGTATAGTGATTAGGTTGTAGAATTGATGGATGAGTATAGTTGTTAGGTTGCAGTATTGATTGATAAGTATGGTAATTAGGTTTCAGTATTGATGGATAAGTATAGTGGTTAGGTTGTAGTATTGATCGATAAGTATAGTGGTTAGGTTGAAGTATTGATGGATAAGTATAGTGGTTAGGTTGCAGTATTGATGGATAAGTATAGTGATTAGGTTGTAGTATTGATGGATAAGTATAGTGATTAGGTTGTAGTATTGATGGATAAGTATAGTGATTAGGTTGAAGTATTGATGGATAAGTATAGTGATTAGGTTGCAGTATTGATGGATAAGAATAGTGATTAGGTTGTAGTATTGATGGATAAGTATAGTGATTAGGTTGCAGTACTGATGGATAAGTATAGTGGTTAGGTTGTAGTACTGATGGATAAGTATAGTTGTTAGGTTGCAGTATTGATGGATAAGAATAGTGATTAGGTTGTAGTATTGATGGATAAGAATAGTGATTAGGTTGCAGTATTGATAGATAAGTATAGTGATTAGGTTGCAGTATTGATGGATAAGTATAGTGATTAGGTTGCAGTATTGATGGATAAGTATAGTGATTAGGTTGCAGTATTGATGGATAAGTATAGTGATTAGGTTGTAGTTTTGATGGATAAGTATAGTGGTTAAGTTGTAGTATTGATGGATAAGTATAGTTGTTAGGTTGCAGTGTTGATGGATAAGTATAGTGGTTAGGTTGCAGTATTGATGGATAAGTATAGTGGTTAGGTTGCAGTATTGATGGATAAGTATAGTGATTAGGTTGCAGTATTGATGGATAAGTATAGTGGTTAGGTTGCAGCATTGATGGATAAGTACAGTGATTGGGATGCAGTATTGATGGATAAGAATAGTGATGAGGTTGCAGTATTGATGGATAAGTATAGTGATTAGGTTGCAGTATTGATGAATAAGTATAGTGGTTAGGTTGCAGCATTGATGGGTAAGTACATTGATTGGGTTGCAGTATTGATGGATAAGAATAGTGATTAGGTTGAAGTGTTGATGGATAAGTATAGTGGTTAGGTTACAGTATTGATGGATAAGTATAGTGGTTAGGTTGCAGCATTGATGGGTAAGTACATTGATTGGGTTGCAGTATTGATGGATAAGTATAGTGATTAGGTTGAAGTGTTGATGGATAAGTATAGTGATTAGGTTGCAGTATTGATGGATAAGTATAGTGATTAGGTTGCAGTATTGATGGATAAGTATAGTGATTAGGTTGAAGTGTTGATGGATAAGTATAGTGATTAGGTTGCAGCATTGATGGATAAGTACAGTGATTAGGTTGTAGTATTGATGGAAAAGTATAGTGGTTAGGTTGCAGTATTGATGGATAAGTATAGTGATTAGGTTGCAGTATTGATGGATAAGTATAGTGGTTAGGTTGCAGCATTGATGGGTAAGTATAGTGATTAGGTTGCAGTAATGATGGGTAAGTATAGTGGTTAGGTTGCAGTATTGATGGATAAGTATAGTGGTTGGGTTGCAGTATTGATGGATAAGTTTAGTGGTTTGGTTGTAGTTTTGATGGATAAGTATAGTGGTTAGGTTGCAGTATTGATGGATAAGTATAGTGATTAGGTTGCAGTAATGATGGGTAAGTATAGTGGTTAGGTTGCAGTATTGATGGATAAGTATAGTGGTTGGGTTGCAGTATTGATGGATAAGTTTAGTGGTTTGGTTGTAGTATTGATGGATAAGTATAGTGGTTAGGTTGCAGTATTGATGGGTAAGTATAGTGGTTAGGTTGCAGTAATGATGGGTAAGTATAGTGGTTAGGTTGCAGTATTGATGGATAAGTATAGTGAATAGGTTGCAGCATTGATGGATAAGTATAGTGATTAGGTTGCAGTAATGATGGGTAAGTATAGTGGTTTGGTTGCAGTATTGATGGATAAGTATAGTGGTTAGGTTGTTGTATTGATGGATAAGTATAGTGAATAGGTTGCAGTATTGATGGATAAGTATAGTGATTAGGTTGCAGTATTGATGGGTAAGTATAGTGGTTAGGTTGCAGTAATGATGGGTAAGTATAGTGGTTAGGTTGCAGTGTTGATGGATAAGTATAGTGAATAGGTTGCAGCATTGATGGATAAGTATAGTGGTTAGGTTGTAGTACTGATGGATAAGTATAGTGGTTAGGTTGTAGTATTGATTGATAAGTATAGTGATGAGGTTGCAGTATTGATGGATAAGTATAGTGGTTGGGTTGCAGTATTGATGGATAAGTTTAGTGGTTTGGTTGTAGTATTGATGGATAAGTATAGTGGTTAGGTTGCAGTATTGATGGATAAGTATAGTGATTCGGTTGAAATATTGATGGGTAAGTATAGTGATTAGGTTGACGTATTGATGGATAAGTATAGTGGGTTGTTGCAGTATTGATGGATAAGTATAGTGGTTAGGTTGTATTTTTGATGGATAAGTATACTGGTTAGGTTGCAGTATTGATGGATAAGTATAGTGGTTAGGTTGCAGTATTGATGGATAAGTATAGTGGTTAGGTTGCAGTATTGATGGATAAGTATAGTGATTAGGTTGCAGTGTTGATGGATAAGTATAGTGATTAGGTTGCAGTATTGATGGATAAGTATAGTGGTTAGGTTGCAGCATTGATGGATAAGTATAGTGGTTAGGTTGCAGTATTGATGGATAAGTATGGTGATTAGGTTGCAGTATTGATGGATAAGTATAGTGGTTAGGTTGCAGCATTGATGGGTAAGTACATTGATTGGGTTGCAGTATTGATGGACAAGTATAGTGGTTGGGTTGCAGTATTGATGGTTAAGTATAGTGGTTAGGTTGCAGTATTGATGGATAAGTATAGTGGTTAGGTTATAGTATTGATGGATAAGTATAGTGGTTAGGTTGCAGTGTTGATGGATAAGTATAGTGATTAGGTTGCAGTATTGATGGATAAGTATAGGGGTTAGGTTGCAGCATTGATGGATAAGTATAGTGGTTAGGTTGCAGTATTGATGGATAAGTATAGTGGTTGGGTTGCAGTATTGATGGATAAGTATAGTGGTTGGGTTGCAGTATTGATGGATAAGTATAGTGATTAGGTTGCAGTATTGATGGATAAGTATAGTGATTAGGTTGCAGCATTGATGGGTAAGTACATTGATTGGGTTGCAGTATTGATGGATAAGTATAGTGGTTGGCTTGCAGTATTTATGGATAAGTATAGTGGTTTGGTTGTAGTATTGATGGATAAGTATAGTGGATAGGTTGCAGTATTGATGGATAAGTATAGTGATTAGGTTGTAGTATTGATGGATAAGTATAGTGGTTAGGGTTGCAGTATTGATGGATAAGTATAGTGATTAGGTTGCAGTGTTGATGGATAAGTATAGTGATTAGGTTGCAGTATTAATGGATAAGTATAGTGATTAGGTTGCAGTATTAATGGATAAGTATAGTGATTAGGTTGCAGTGTTGATGGATAAGTATAGTGATTAGGTTGCAGTATTGGTGAATAAGTATAGTGATTAGGTTGCAGTATTGATGGATAAGTATAGTGGTTAGGTTGCAGCATTGAGGGATAAGTACAGTGATTGGGTTGCAGTATTGATGGATAAGTATAGTGATTAGGTTGCAGTATTGATGGATAAGTATAGTGGTTAGGTTGCAGTATTGATGGATAAGTACATTGATTGGGTTGCAGTATTGATGGATAAGTTTAGTGGTTAGGTTGCAGCTGTCACGATTCGGCTGGCAGGAGGTGGATCCTCTGTGCCAGAGAGGGATTGGCGTGGACCGTGCTAGTGGACCGGTTCTAAGCTGCTACTGGTTTTCACCAGAGCCCGCCGCAAAGCGGGATGGTCTTGCAGCGGCGGTAGCAACCAGGTCGTATCCACTAGCAACGGCTCAACCTCTCTGACTGCTGAAGATAGGCGCGGTACAAGGGAGTAGACAAGAGCAAGGTCGGACGTAGCAGAAGGTCGGGGCAGGCAGCAAGGATCGTAGTCAGGGGCAACGGCAGGAGGTCTGGAACACAGGCTAGGAACACACTGGGAAACGCTTTCACTGGCACGATGGCAACAAGATCCGGCAAGGAAGGAAAGGGGAAGTGAGGTTATATAGGGAAGTGCACAGGTGAATAAACTAATTAAGCCAACTGCGCCAATCAGCGGCACAGTGGCCCTTTAAATCGTAGAGACCCGGCGCGCGCGCGCCCTAAGGAGCGGGGCCGCGCGCGCCGCGACAGGACCGACGGAGAGCGAGTCAGGTACGGGAGCCGGGGTGCGCATCGCGAGCGGGCGCCACCCGCATCGCGAATCGCATGCCGGCTGGGAGAGGTATCGCAGCGCACCCGGTCAGCAGGTCTGACCGGGGCGCTGCGATTGCGAGGAAGTTGCGAGCGCTCCGGGGAGGAGCGGGGACCTGGAGCGCTTGGCGTAACAGTACCCCCCCCCTTGGGTCTCCCCCTCTTCTTGGAGCCTGAGAACCTGAGGACCAGACTTTTGTCTAGGATGTTGTCCTCAGGTTCCCAGGATCTCTCTTCAGGATCACAGCCCTCCCAATCTACCAAAAAAAGTATTTTTCCTCTGACCGTCTTGGAGGCCAGTATCTCCTTTACGGAGAAGATGTCAGAAGAACCGGAAACAGGAGTGGGAGAAACAAGTTTGGGAGAGAAACGGTTGATGATGAGTGGTTTAAGGAGAGAGACATGGAAGGCATTGGGAATACGAAGAGAAGGAGGAAGAAGGAGTTTGTAAGAGACAGGATTAATCTGGCACAAGACTTTGAAAGGACCAAGATAGCGTGGTCCCAGTTTGTAACTGGGGACACGAAAGCGGACATATTTAGCGGAGAGCCATACCTTGTCTCCGGGAGCAAAGATGGGGGGAGCTCTTCTTTTCTTATCGGCAAACTTTTTCATGCGAGATGAAGCCTGTAAAAGAGAATTTGGGTCTCTTTCCATATGGTGGAAAGATCACGAGTCACTTAATCTACAGCGGGCAAACCAGAGGACAAGGGAATAGGGAGGGGGGGAAGAGGGTGACGGCCGTACACCACGAAAAATGGGGATTTAGCAGAAGATTCAGAGACTCTAAAGTTGTACGAGAATTCGGCCCAAGGTAGAAGATCTGCCCAGTCATCCTGGCGGGAGGAAACAAAATGCCGTAAATAGTCACCCAGGACCTGGTTAATTCTTTCTACTTGCCCATTGGATTGAGGATGATAAGCAGAAGAGAAGTTTAATTTAATCTTGAGTTGTTTACAGAGAGCCCTCCAGAATTTTGACACGAATTGGACACCTCTATCCGAGACAATCTGCGTGGGCAAACCGTGAAGACGAAAAATGTGTACAAAAAATTGTTTTGCCAACTGAGGCGCTGAAGGAAGACCAGGAAGAGGAATAAAATGTGCCATCTTGGAAAATCGATCAACGACCACCCAAACAACAGTGTTGCCACGGAATGGGGGTAGGTCTGTAATAAAGTCCATACCAATCAGAGACCAAGGCTGTTCGGGGACAGGCAGAGGGTGAAGGAGACCAGCAGGCTTCTGGCGAGGAGTCAACATCTGTTTCCAGAGTCGGCCACCAATAGAAACGAGAGATGAGTTGCAAGGACTTTTTGATGCCCGCATGGCCTGCGAGGTGGGAGGAGTGACCCCATTTGAGAATCCCGAGACGTTGGCGTGGAGAAACGAAGGTCTTCCCTGGAGGAGTTTGCCTGATGGAGGCTGGAGAAGAGGAGATCAGACAGTCAGGAGGAATGATGTGTTGCGGAGAGACCTCTACTTCCGAGGCATCCGAGGAACGAGAGAGAGCATCGGCCCTAATGTTCTTGTCGGCAGGGCGAAAATGAATTTCAAAGTTAAAACGGGCAAAGAACAACGACCACCTGGCCTGGCGAGGATTCAGCCGTTGGGCAGACTGGAGATAGGAGAGATTCTTGTGATCGGTGAAAATGATAACTGGAAATTTTGATCCCTCCAGCAGATGCCTCCATTCCTCAAGTGCCAATTTAATGGCCAGTAGTTCTCGATCCCCGATGGAGTAGTTCCTCTCCGCCGGAGAGAAGGTCCTAGAAAAAAAACCACAAGTAACAGCATGCCTGGAAGAATTTTTTTGTAGAAGGACCGCTCCAGCTCCCACTGAGGAGGCATCAACCTCCAATAGGAAGGGTTTAGATGGGTCAGGTCTGGAGAGCACGGGAGCAGAAGAAAAGGCAGACTTGAGCCGTTTAAATGCGTCTTCCGCTTGGGGAGACCAGGACTTAGGATTGGCATTCTTCTTGGTTAAAGCCACGATAGGAGCCACAATAGTGGAAAAATGTGGAATGAATTGTCTGTAATAATTGGCGAACCCCAAAAAACGTTGGATAGCACGTAGTCCGGAGGGGCGTGGCCAATCTAAGACGGCAGAGAGTTTATCTGGGTCCATTTGTAGTCCCTGGCCAGAGACCAAGTATCCTAGGAAAGGAAGAGATTGACATTCAAACAGACATTTCTCCATTTTGGCATAGAGTTGATTGTCTCGAAGTCTCTGAAGAACCATGCGGACATGCTGGCGATGTTCTTCTAAGTTGGCAGAAAAAATCAGAATATCGTCCAGATACACAACAACACAGGAATATAAGAGATCACGAAAAATTTCATTAACAAAGTCTTGGAAGACGGCAGGGGTGTTGCACAGGCCAAAGGGCATGACCAGATACTCAAAGTGTCCATCTCTGGTGTTAAATGCAGTTTTCCATTCGTCCCCCTCCCTGATGCGGATGAGATTATATGCACCTCTTAAGTCCAGTTTGGTAAAGATGTGGGCACCTTGAAGGCGATCAATGAGTTCAGAGATAAGAGGTAGGGGGTAGCGGTTTTTTACCGTGATTTTATTAAGTCCGCGGTAATCAATGCAAGGACGTAGGGAGCCATCTTTTTTGGACACAAAGAAAAATCCAGCTCCGGCAGGAGAGGAGGATTTGCGGATAAACCCCTTTTTTAAATTTTCCTGGATGTATTCAGACATAGCAAGCGTCTCTGGGGCGGACAGAGGATAAATTCTGCCCCGGGGTGGAGTAGTGCCCGGGAGGAGGTCAATAGGACAGTCAAAAGGCCTGTGAGGAGGTAGAGTCTCAGCTTGCTTTTTGCAAAATACGTCAGCATAGTCCATATAAGCCTTAGGAAGACCGGTTACAGGGGGAACCACAGGGTCACGGCAGGGAGTACTGGGAACCGGTTTAAGACAGTCCTTGAAACAAGAAGTACCCCAGCTCTTGATCTCTCCTGTGGACCAATCAAGGGTTGGGGAATGGCGTTGAAGCCACGGTAGTCCAAGGAGAATTTCGGAAGTGCAATTGGAGAGGACCAAAAACTCAATTTTTTCGTGATGAGGTCCGATGCACATTAGGAGGGGTTCCGTGCGGTAACGCACGGCACAGTCCAATCTTTCATTGTTAACACAATTGATGTAGAGGGGTCTGGCGAGACTGGTCACTGGGATGTTGAACCTGTTGATGAGAGAGGCCAAAATAAAATTTCCTGCAGATCCGGAATCCAAGAAGGCCTTAGTAGAGAAGGAGAAGGTAGAGGCAGATATCCGCACAGGCACAGTAAGGCGTGGAGAAGCAGAGTTGACATCAAGAACTGTCTCACCTTTGTGCGGAGTCAGCGTACGTCTTTCCAGGCGGGGAGGATGGATAGGACAATCCTTCAGGAAGTGTTCGGTACCGGCACAGTACAGGCAAAGATTCTCCATGCGGCGTTGTGTCCTCTCTTGAGGTGTCAAGCGAGACCGGTCAACTTGCATAGCCTCCACGGCGGGAGGCACAGGAACGGATTGCAGAGGACCAGAGGAGAGAGGAGCCGGGGAGAAAAAACGCCTCGTGCGAACAAAGTCCATATCCTGGCGGAGCTCCTGACGCCTTTCGGAAAAACGCATGTCAATGCGAGTGGCAAGATGAATGAGTTCATGCAGGTTACCAGGAATTTCTCGTGCGGCCAGAACATCTTTGATGTTGCTGGATAGGCCTTTTTTAAAGGTCGCGCAGAGGGCCTCATTATTCCAGGATAATTCGGAAGCAAGAGTACGGAATTGGATGGCGTACTCGCCAACGGAAGAATTACCCTGGACCAGGTTCAGCAGGGCAGTCTCAGCAGAAGAGGCTCGGGCAGGTTCCTCAAAGACACTTCGAATTTCCGAGAAGAAGGAGTGTACAGAGGCAGTGACGGGGTCATTGCGGTCCCAGAGCGGTGTGGCCCATGACAGAGCTTTCCCAGACAGAAGGCTGACTACGAAAGCCACCTTAGACCTTTCAGTAGGAAACTGGTCCGACATCATCTCCAAGTGCAGGGAACATTGTGAAAGAAAGCCACGGCAAAACTTAGAGTCCCCATCAAATTTATCCGGCAAGGAAAGTCGTAGGCCGGAAGCGGCCACTCGCTGCGGAGGAGGTGCAGGAGCTGGCGGAGGAGATGATTGCTGAAGCTGTGGTAGTAGCTGCTGTAGCATCACGGTCAGTTGAGACAGCTGGTGGCCTTGTTGCGCTATCTGTTGCGACTGCTGGGCGACCACCGTGGTGAGGTCGGCGACAACTGGCAGTGGAACTTCAGCGGGATCCATGGCCGGATCTACTGTCGCGATTCGGCTGGCAGGAGGTGGATCCTCTGTACCAGAGAGGGATTGGCGTGGACCGTGCTAGTGGACCGGTTCTAAGCTGCTACTGGTTTTCACCAGAGCCCGCCGCAAAGCGGGATGGTCTTGCAGCGGCGGTAGCAACCAGGTCGTATCCACTAGCAACGGCTCAACCTCTCTGACTGCTGAAGATAGGCGCGGTACAAGGGAGTAGACAAGAGCAAGGTCGGACGTAGCAGAAGGTCGGGGCAGGCAGCAAGGATCGTAGTCAGGGGCAACGGCAGGAGGTCTGGAACACAGGCTAGGAACACACTGGGAAACGCTTTCACTGGCACGATGGCAACAAGATCCGGCAACGAGGGAAAGGGGAAGTGAGGTTATATAGGGAAGTGCACAGGTGAATAAACTAATTAAGCCAACTGCGCCAATCAGCGGCGCAGTGGCCCTTTAAATCGTAGAGACCCGGCGCGCGCGCGCCCTAGGGAGCGGGGCCGCGCGCGCCGGGACAGGACCGACGGAGAGCGAGTCAGGTACGGGAGCCGGGGTGCGCATCGCGAGCGGGCGCCACCCGCATTGCGAATCGCATCCCGGCTGGGAGAGGTATCGCAGCGCACCCGGTCAGCAGGTCTGACCGGGGCGCTGCGATTGCGAGGAAGTTGCGAGCGCTCCGGGGAGGAGCGGGGACCCGGAGCGCTCGGCGTAACAGCAGCATTGATTGATAAGTATAGTGGTTAAGTTGCAGTATTGACGGATAAGTATAGTGGTTAAGTTGTAGTATTGATGGATAAGTATAGTGATTAGGTTGTAGTATTGATTGATAAGTTTAGTGGTTAGGTTGTAGTATTGATGGATAAGTATAGTGATTAGGTTGCAGTATTGATGGATAAGTTTAGTGGTTAGTTTGCAGTAATGATGGGTAAGTATAGTGGTTAGGTTGTAGTATTGATGGATAAGTATAGTGGTTAGGTTGCAGTATTGATGGATAAGTATAGTGATTGGGTTGTAGTATTGATGGATAAGTATAGTGGTTAGCTTGTAGTTTTGATGGATAAGTATAGTGGTTAAGTTGTAGTATTGATGGATAAGTATAGTGATTAGGTTGCAGTATTGATGGATAAGTATAGTGATTAGGTTGCAGTATTGATGGATAAGTATAGTGGTTAGGTTGCAGTATTGATGGATAAGTATAGTGATTAGGTTGAAGTATTGATAGATAAGTATAGTGACTAGTTTGCAGTATTGATGGATAAGTATAGTGATTAGGTTGTAGTATTGATGGATAAGTATAGTGGTTAGGTTGCAGTATTGATGGATAAGTATAGTGATTAGGTTGCAGTGTTGATGGATAAGTATAGTGATTAGGTTGCAGTGTTGATGGATAAGTATAGTGATTAGGTTGCAGTATTGGTGAATAAGTATAGTGATTAGGTTGCAGTATTGATGGATAAGTATAGTGGTTAGGTTGCAGCATTGATGGATAAGTACAGTGATTGGGTTGCAGTATTGATGGATAAGTATATTGATTAGGTTGCAGTATTGATGGATAAGTATAGTGATTAGGTTGCAGTATTGATGGATAAGTATAGTGGTTAAGTTGCAGTATTGATGGATAAGTATAGTGGTTAAGTTGTAGTATTGATGGATAAGTATAGTGATTAGGTTGTAGTATTGATTGATAAGTTTAGTGGTTAGGTTGTAGTATTGATGGATAAGTATAGTGATTAGGTTGCAGTATTGATGGATAAGTATAGTGATTAGGTTGTAGTATTGATGGATAAGTATAGTGGTTAGGTTGCAGTATTGATGGATAAGTATAGTGATTGGGTTGTAGTATTGATGGATAAGTATAGTGGTTAGCTTGTAGTTTTGATGGATAAGTATAGTGGTTAAGTTGTAGTATTGATGGATAAGTATAGTGATTAGGTTGCAGTATTGATGGATAGGTATAGTGGTTAGGTCAGTGTTTCCCAACCTTTTTCGGGTAGGGGCACACCTCGGAAAAAAAAAAATCAGCAGGGCACCGCTACCTAAGTTGGCGATCAAAAAAAATAAAGAAAGGAAAAAACGGCAAAAAATGCAGTGCACTATATTTATCAGTGGATATGTAGTTTAAAGTGCTGCTTTATACAGAAACTCACAAATGACATCTTCTCTAATTTGCATCGTTGTCTTCTCTTCTCCATCTGGTCCGGGCCATCATCACGATTTCTTCCACACACAATTCTTCACCGTTATACCTGCAAAACAAACCTATTAGGCTCCGCACTCTTTTTTTACATAGGAGACAGAGTGGTGTAGAGAAGTGTACATGGGTGACAGAGGGGTGTAGAGGAGTGTACATGGGTGACAGAGGGGTGTAGAGAAGTATACATGGGTGACAGAGGGGTGTAGAGAAGTGTACATGGGTGAAAGATGGGTGTGGAGGAGTGTACATGGGTGACAGATGGATGTACATAGGTGACAGAGGGGTATAGATGAGTGTACATGGGTGACAGATGGATGTACGTGGGTGACAGAGGGGTATAGAAGAGTGTACATGGGTGACAGAGGGGTATAGAAGAGTGTACATGGGTGACAGAGGGGTGTACATGGGTGACAGAGTGGTGTAGAGGAGTGTACAGAGGGGTATAGGGTAGTCTACAAGGGTGACAGATGGGTGTAGATGAGTGAACATGGGTGACGGGGGCATAGGGGGTGACAGAGGGGTGGACAGGGGTGACAGAGGGGTGAATAGGGGGTGGACATGGGTGACAAGGATGTGGTCAGAGGGGTGGACAATGGAGGGTGAACATGGGTGACAGGGATGGACAGGGGTGAAAGAGGGTTGGATGGGGGGTGGACATGGATGACAGGAGGGTGGACATGGGAGATAGGGGGTCAGAGGGGTAGACAAGGGTGACAAGGGGTTAAAAGAGGGAAAGGAGTGACAAAGAGGGGTGGACTGGGGTGACAAAGGGACAGATGGGTGAACAGGAGGGTGGACATGGGTGACAGGGTAGACTATGGGGGTAGACGGGGGGTAAACATGAGTGACAGGGGAGTGGCCAAGGCGGACATGGAAGACAGGAGGGTGGACATGGGTGATGGGGGGGTGAACGTGGGTGACAGGGGGTGGACATGGGTGACAGGGGGGGGTGAACATGAGTGACAGGGGGGGTGGACATGGGTGACGGGGGGGTGGACATGGGTGACAGGGGGGGTTGACATGGGTGACAGAGGGTTGGATGGGGGGGTGGACATGGATGACAGGAGGGTGGACATGGGAGACAGGGAGTCAGAGGGGTGGACAAAGGGGTAAAAGAGGGACAGGAGTGACAGAGAGGGGTGGACTGGGGTGACAAAGGGACAGATGGGTGAACAGGAGGGTGGACATGGGTGACAGGGTAGACGGGGGTAAACATGAGTGACAGGGATGGAAAGGGGAGTGGACAAGGCAGACATGGATGACAGGAGGGTGGACATGGGTGAGAGAGGGGGTGGACATGGGTGACAGGAGGGTGGACATGAGTGACAGGGGGGTGGACATGGGTGACAGGGGGGTGGACATGGGTGACAGGGGGGTGGACATGGGTGACAGGGGGGTGGACATGGGTGACAGGGGGGTGGATATGGGTGACAGGGGGGAACATGGGTGACAGGAGGGTGAAAATGGGTGACAGGGGGGTGGACATGAGTGACAGGGGGGGTGGACATGAGTGACAGGGGGGTGGACATGGGTGGCAGGGGAGGTGGACATGCGTGAAAGGGGTGGACATGAGTGACGGGGGGTAGAGGGTGGACCTGGGTGACGGTGGGGGGGGAGGGTTGGACAGGGTTGAGAAGGGGTAACAGAGGGGTGGAAAGGGTACGGTACCTTAAGCAAGCCGGCCCGCGCAGCTTGCAGCCCCCCACTATATAAAGGGGCAGCCATTACAATTCACTCTTCTCCTCTTAGCTCTTACCACCTGCTACCTGACTGAGCACAGCAACCACCAGAGATCTCAGTGCAAGTGATCAGCATCTGGAAGACCCCAAAAGCTACAGTCATTCCAGTAAGTCTCAAGTCTATGTCTGCTGTCACTGAAACTAATCAAGTCCTGTATATAGTCAAGTCAAGTCCAATCTCAAGTCAAGTTAATTATAAGTATATTGGTCCAGCAAGCTGCGAGGTCCTTCTGGGTCGTGGCCACCACTCTGGGAAATCTGGCCTTGGCTGTAAAGATAATTCCATCTGTCTTATACTAAGTAAAGCCTCCGTTTGACCATAACTGGTTGTGGACTCTCATTTCACTACTAGCAACTGGGATAGCGAAGAAACCGGGCGTGTGGTTTTCCAGAACCCTAAAACCTCACTGGCGTCATGAACACTAGGGGTTAACAACATCTTGCCCCCAGGGTTAATACCATCTGATCCCACCACTCACACCGCTACACCCGTGGTCAATAATCAAAGGGGAGGGGGAATATTCAGGACATTACTCCACCCTTGGGAATCCCCCATACAAGGTGATGGTGAAAAGTGTGTATATCCCTGCATCAAAGGCTGTTCTGTGGGCTGCGGATCTCCTTGGGCATCTCTGCTGCTCTTGTGTTGGGTCCACTGTTACATGTTACTGTTTGTCATGTTTCAAGCACTTTATAATATTCACTGTGGACATGGGAGACAGGGAGTCAGAGGAGTGGACAAAGGGGTAAAAGAGGGACAGGAGTGACAGAGAGGGGTGGACTGGGGTGACAAAGGGACAGATGGGTGAACAGGAGGGTGGACATGGGTGACAGGGTAGACGGGGGGTAAACATGAGTGACAGGGATGGACAGGGGAGTGGAAAAGGCCGACATGGATGACAGGAGGGTGGACATGGGTGAGAGAGGGGGTGGCCATGGGTGACGGGGATGATAGGAGGGTGGACATGAGTGAACGAGGGGGTGGACATGGGTGACGGGGGGGTGGACATGGGTGACGAGGGGGTGGACATGGGTGACAGGGGGGTGGACATGGGTGACGGGGGGGTGGACATGGGTGACAGGAGGGTGAAAATGGGTGACATGGGGGTGGAAATGGGTGACGGGGGGCTGGACATGAGTGACGGGGGGGTGGACATGAGTGACAGGGGGGGTGGACATAAGTGACAGGGGGGGTGGACATGGGTGACAGGAGGGGTGGACATGGGTGACAGGGGGGGGGTGGACATGCGTGACAGGGGGGTGGACATGAGTGACGGGGGGGTAGAGGGTGGACCTGGGTGACGGTGGGGGGGGGGGTTGGACAGGGCTGAGAAGGGGTAACAGAGGGGTGGAAAGGGTACGGTACCTTAAGCAAGCCGGCCCGCGCAGCTTGCAGTTCCACGGCAGGCACGGGTGTCCGGCGCAGATGCTGCTCATTCCGCCCCAGGGCACCATTTTCGGCTCACTGCGCCGCAAGGGAGAGGGGGACGCAGTGCACACGCAGGCTTCCCCTCCCCCCTGTGCTGTCAGTCATAAGCGTGCAGGCTGGGGCGGGACATTTAAAAAAAAAATCACGACAAAATCCCGCGGCACAATGGGCAGTGCCGAACGGCACCCCCGTGTGACGCGGCACCGCGGTTGGGAATCACTGGGTTAGGTTGTAGTACTGATTGATAAGTTTAGTGGTTAGGTTGTAGTATTGATGGGTAAGTATAGTGTTAGGTTGCAGTAATGATGGGTAAGTATAGTGGTTAGGTTTCAGTATTGATGGATAAGTATAGTGGTTAGGTTGCAGTATTGATGGATAAGTATAGTGGTTAGGTTGTAGTATTGATGGATAAGTATAGTGATTAGGTTGCAGTATTGATGGATAAACATAGTGGTTAGGTTGAAGTGTTGATGGATAAGTATAGTGATTAGGATGAAGTATTGATGGATAAGTATAGTGAATAGGTTGCAGTATTGATGGGTAAGTATAGTGTTAGGTTGCAGTATTGATGGGTAAGTATAGTGTTAGGTTGCAGTAATGATGGGTAAGTATAGTGGTTAGGTTTCAGTATTGATGGATAAGTATAGTGGTTAGGTTGCAGTATTGATGGATAAGTATAGTGGTTAGGTTGTAGTATTGATGGATAAGTATAGTGATTAGGTTGCAGTATTGATGGATAAACATAGTGGTTAGGTTGAAGTGTTGATGGATAAGTATAGTGATTAGGATGAAGTATTGATGGATAAGTATAGTGAATAGGTTGCAGTATTGATGGATAAGTATAGTGATTAGCTTGCAGTATTGATGGATAAGTATAGTGGTTAGGTTGCAGTGTTGATGGATAAGTATAGTGATTAGGTTGCAGTGTTGATGGATAAGTATAGTGATTAGGTTGCAGTATTGATGGATAAGTATAGTGATTAGGTTGCAGTATTGATGGGTAAGTATAGTGTTAGGTTGCAGTAATGATGGGTAAGTATAGTGGTTAGGTTGCAGTATTGATGGATAAGTATAGTGGTTAGGTTGCAGTATTGATGGATAAGCATAGTGGTTAGGTTGTAGTATTGATGGATAAGTATAGTGATTAGGTTGCAGTATTGATGGATAAACATAGTGGTTAGGTTGAAGTGTTGATGGATAAGTATAGTGATTAGGTTGCAGTATTGATGGATAAGTATAGTGATTAGGTTGCAGTATTGATGGATAAGTATAGTGGTTAGGTTGCAGCATTGATGGATAAGTATAGTGATTAGGTTGCAGTAATGATGGATAAGTATAGTGGTTAGGTTGCAGTATTGATGGATGAGTATAGTGGTTAGGTTGTAGTATTGATGGATAAGTATAGTGGTTAGGTTGCAGTATTGATGGGTAAGTATAGTGGTTAGGTTGCAGTATTGATGGATAAGAATAGTGATTAGGTTGTAGTATTGATGGATAAGTATAGTGATTTGGTTGTAGTATTGATGGATAAGTATAGTGAATGGGTTGCAGTATTGATGGATAAGTATAGTGATTAGGTTGCAGTATTGATGGATAAATATAGTGATTAGGTTGCAGTATTGATGGGTAAGTATAGTGGTTAGGTTGCAGTAATGATGGATAAGTATAGTGGTTAGGTTGCAGTATTGATGGATAAGTATAGTGATTAGGTTGCAGTATTGATGGATAAGTATAGTGGTTAGGTTGCAGTATTGATGGATAAGTATAGTGATTAGGTTGTAGTATTGATGGATAAGTATAGTGATTAGGTTGTAGTATTGATGGATAAGTATAGTGATTAGGTTGCAGTATTGATGGATAAGTATAGTGAATAGGTTGCAGTATTGATGGATAAGTATAGTGATTAGGTTGCAGTATTGATGGATAAGTATAGTGGTTAGGTTGCAGTAATGATGGATAAGTATAGTGGTTAGGTTGCAGTATTGATGGATAAGTATAGTGGTTAGGTTGCAGTATTGATGGATAAGTATAGTGGTTAGGTTGCAGTATTGATGGATAAGTATAGTTGTTAAGTTGCAGTATTGATGAATAAGTATAGTGATTAGGTTGCAGTATTGATGGATAAGTATAGTGGTTAGGTTGCAGTATTGATGAATAAGTATAGTGATTAGGTTGCAGTATTGATGGATAAGTATAGTGGTTAAATTGCAGTATTGATGAATAAGTACAGTGGTTAGGTTGTAGTAGTGATGGATAAGTATAGTGGTTAGGTTGCAGTATTGATGAATAAGTATAGTGGTTAGGTTGCAGTATTGATGCATAAGTATAGTGGTTAAATTGCAGTATTGATGGATAAGTATAGTGGTTAGGTTGCAGTATTGATGGATAAGTATAGTGGTTAGGTTGTAGTATTGATGGATAAGTATAGTGATTAGGTTGCAGTATTGATGGATAAGTATAGTGATGAGGTTGCAGTATTGATGGATAAGTATAGTGATGAGGTTGTAGTATTGATGGATAAGTATAGTGATTAGGTTGCAGTATTGATGGATAAGTATAGTGATTAGGTTGCAGTATTGATGGATAAGTATAGTGATGAGGTTGCAGTATTGATGGATAAGTATAGTGATGAGGTTGCAGTATTGATGGATAAGTATAGTGGTTAGGTTGCAGCATTGATGGGTAAGTATAGTGATCAGGTTACAGCATTGATGGATAAGTATAGTGATTAGGTTGCAGTATTGATGGATAAGTATAGTGATTAGGTTGTAGTATTGATGGATAAGTATAGTGGTTAAGTTGCAGTATTGATGGATAAGTATAGTGGTTATGTTGCAGTATTGATGGATAAGTATAGTGGTTAGGTTGCAGTATTGATGGATAAGTATAGTGGTTAGGTTGCAGTATTGATGGATAAGTATAGTGGTTAAGTTGTAGTATTGATGGATAAGTATAGTGATTAGGTTGCAGTATTGATGGATAAGTATAGTGATTAGGTTGCAGTATTGATGGATAAGTATAGTGGTTATGTTGCAGTATTGATGGATAAGTATAGTGGTTAAGTTGTAGTATTGATAGATAAGTATAGCGATTAGGTTGCAGTATTGATGGATAAGTATAGTGATTAGGTTGCAGTATTGATGGATAAGTATAGTGGTTATGTTGCAGTATTGATGGATAAGTATAGTGGTTAGGTTGCAGTATTGATTGATAAGTATAGTGATGAGGTTGTAGTATTGATGGATAAGTATAGTGATGAGGTTGTAGTATTAATGGATAAGTATAGTGATTATGTTGCAGTATTGTTGGATAAGTATAGTGATGAGGTTGCAGTATTGATAGATAAGTATAGTGATTAGGTTGAAGTATTAATGGATAAGTATAGTGATTAGGTTGCAGTATTGATGGATAAGTATAGTGATGAGGTTGCAGTATTGATAGATAAGTATAGTGATGAGGTTGTAGTATTAATGGATAAGTATAGTGATTAGGTTGAAGTATTGATGGATAAGTATAGTGATGAGGTTGCAGTATTGATAGATAAGTATAGTGATTAGGTTGTAGTATTGATGGATAAGTATAGTGATTAGGTTGAAGTATTGATGGATAAGTATAGTGATTAGGTTGAAGTATTAATGGATAAGTATAGTGATTAGGTTGAAGTATTGATGGATAAGTATAGTGATGAGGTTGCAGTATTGATGGATAAGTATAGTGATGAGGTTGCAGTATTGATGGGTAAGTATAGTGGTTGGGTTGTATTATTGATGGATAAGTATAGTGATGAGGTTGTAGTATTAATGGATAAGTATAGTGATTAGGTTGAAGTATTGATGGATAAGTATAGTGATTAGGTTGAAGTATTAATGGATAAGTATAGTGATTAGGTTGAAGTATTGATGGATAAGTATAGTGGTTAGGTTGCAGTATTGATGGATAAGTATAGTGGTTAGGTTGTAGTATTGATGGATAAGTATAGTGATTAGGTTGCAGTATTGATGGATAAACATAGTGGTTAGGTTGAAGTGTTGATGGATAAGTATAGTGATTAGGATGAAGTATTGATGGATAAGTATAGTGAATAGGTTGCAGTATTGATGGATAAGTATAGTGATTAGGTTGCAGTATTGATGGATAAGTATAGTGGTTAGGTTGCAGTATTGATGGATAAGTATAGTGATTAGGTTGCAGTATTGATGGGTAAGTATAGTGATTAGGTTGCAGTATTGATGGGTAAGTATAGTGTTAGGTTGCAGTAATGATGGGTAAGTATAGTGGTTAGGTTGCAGTATTGATGGATAAGCATAGTGGTTAGGTTGTAGTATTGATGGATAAGTATAGTGATTAGGTTGCAGTATTGATGGATAAACATAGTGGTTAGGTTGAAGTGTTGATGGATAAGTATAGTGATTAGGTTGAAGTATTGATGGATAAGTATAGTGAATAGGTTGCAGTATTGATGGATAAGTATAGTGATTAGGTTGCAGTATTGATGGATAAGTATAGTGGTTAGGTTGCAGCATTGATGGATAAGTATAGTGATTAGGTTGCAGTAATGATGGATAAGTATAGTGGTTAGGTTGCAGTATTGATGGATGAGTATAGTGGTTAGGTTGTAGTATTGATGGATAAGTATAGTGGTTAGGTTGCAGTATTGATGGGTAAGTATAGTGGTTAGGTTGCAGTATTGATGGATAAGAATAGTGATTAGGTTGTAGTATTGATGGATAAGTATAGTGATTTGGTTGTAGTATTGATGGATAAGTATAGTGAATAGGTTGCAGTATTGATGGATAAGTATAGTGATTAGGTTGCAGTATTGATGGATAAATATAGTGATTAGGTTGCAGTATTGATGGGTAAGTATAGTGGTTAGGTTGCAGTAATGATGGATAAGTATAGTGGTTAGGTTGCAGTATTGATGGATAAGTATAGTGATTAGGTTGCAGTATTGATGGATAAGTATAGTGGTTAGGTTGCAGTATTGATGGATAAGTATAGTGATTAGGTTGTAGTATTGATGGATAAGTATAGTGATTAGGTTGTAGTATTGATGGATAAGTATAGTGATTAGGTTGCAGTATTGATGGATAAGTATAGTGAATAGGTTGCAGTATTGATGGATAAGTATAGTGATTAGGTTGCAGTATTGATGGATAAGTATAGTGGTTAGGTTGCAGCATTGATGGATAAGTATAGTGATTTGGTTGTAGTATTGATGGATAAGTATAGTGAATGGGTTGCAGTATTGATGGATAAGTATAGTGATTAGGTTGCAGTATTGATGGATAAATATAGTGATTAGGTTGCAGTATTGATGGGTAAGTATAGTGGTTAGGTTGCAGTAATGATGGATAAGTATAGTGGTTAGGTTGCAGTATTGATGGATAAGTATAGTGATTAGGTTGCAGTATTGATGGATAAGTATAGTGGTTAGGTTGCAGTATTGATGGATAAGTATAGTGATTAGGTTGTAGTATTGATGGATAAGTATAGTGATTAGGTTGTAGTATTGATGGATAAGTATAGTGATTAGGTTGCAGTATTGATGGATAAGTATAGTGAATAGGTTGCAGTATTGATGGATAAGTATAGTGATTAGGTTGCAGTATTGATGGATAAGTATAGTGGTTAGGTTGCAGTAATGATGGATAAGTATAGTGGTTAGGTTGCAGTATTGATGGATAAGTATAGTGGTTAGGTTGCAGTATTGATGGATAAGTATAGTGGTTAGGTTGCAGTATTGATGGATAAGTATAGTAGTTAAGTTGCAGTATTGATGAATAAGTATAGTGATTAGGTTGCAGTATTGATGGATAAGTATAGTGGTTAGGTTGCAGTATTGATGAATAAGTATAGTGATTAGGTTGCAGTATTGATGGATAAGTATAGTGGTTAAATTGCAGTATTGATGAATAAGTACAGTGGTTAGGTTGTAGTAGTGATGGATAAGTATAGTGGTTAGGTTGCAGTATTGATGAATAAGTATAGTGGTTAGGTTGCAGTATTGATGCATAAGTATAGTGGTTAAATTGCAGTATTGATGGATAAGTATAGTGGTTAGGTTGCAGTATTGATGGATAAGTATAGTGATGAGGTTGCAGTATTGATGGATAAGTATAGTGATGAGGTTGTAGTATTGATGGATAAGTATAGTGATTAGGTTGCAGTATTGATGGATAAGTATAGTGATTAGGTTGCAGTATTGATGGATAAGTATAGTGATGAGGTTGCAGTATTGATGGATAAGTATAGTGATGAGGTTGCAGTATTGATGGATAAGTATAGTGGTTAGGTTGCAGCATTGATGGGTAAGTATAGTGATCAGGTTACAGCATTGATGGATAAGTATAGTGATTAGGTTGCAGTATTGATGGATAAGTATAGTGATTAGGTTGTAGTATTGATGGATAAGTATAGTGGTTAAGTTGCAGTATTGATGGATAAGTATAGTGGTTATGTTGCAGTATTGATGGATAAGTATAGTGGTTAGGTTGCAGTATTGATGGATAAGTATAGTGGTTAGGTTGCAGTATTGATGGATAAGTATAGTGGTTAAGTTGTAGTATTGATGGATAAGTATAGTGATTAGGTTGCAGTATTGATGGATAAGTATAGTGATTAGGTTGCAGTATTGATGGATAAGTATAGTGGTTATGTTGCAGTATTGATGGATAAGTATAGTGGTTAAGTTGTAGTATTGATAGATAAGTATAGCGATTAGGTTGCAGTATTGATGGATAAGTATAGTGATTAGGTTGCAGTATTGATGGATAAGTATAGTGGTTATGTTGCAGTATTGATGGATAAGTATAGTGGTTAGGTTGCAGTATTGATTGATAAGTATAGTGATGAGGTTGTAGTATTGATGGATAAGTATAGTGATGAGGTTGTAGTATTAATGGATAAGTATAGTGATTATGTTGCAGTATTGTTGGATAAGTATAGTGATGAGGTTGCAGTATTGATAGATAAGTATAGTGATTAGGTTGAAGTATTAATGGATAAGTATAGTGATTAGGTTGCAGTATTGATGGATAAGTATAGTGATGAGGTTGCAGTATTGATAGATAAGTATAGTGATGAGGTTGTAGTATTAATGGATAAGTATAGTGATTAGGTTGAAGTATTGATGGATAAGTATAGTGATGAGGTTGCAGTATTGATAGATAAGTATAGTGATTAGGTTGTAGTATTGATGGATAAGTATAGTGATTAGGTTGAAGTATTGATGGATAAGTATAGTGATTAGGTTGAAGTATTAATGGATAAGTATAGTGATTAGGTTGAAGTATTGATGGATAAGTATAGTGGTTAGGTTGCAGTATTGATGGATAAGTATAGTGGTTAGGTTGTAGTATTGATGGATAAGTATAGTGATTAGGTTGCAGTATTGATGGATAAACATAGTGGTTAGGTTGAAGTGTTGATGGATAAGTATAGTGATTAGGATGAAGTATTGATGGATAAGTATAGTGAATAGGTTGCAGTATTGATGGATAAGTATAGTGATTAGGTTGCAGTATTGATGGATAAGTATAGTGGTTAGGTTGCAGTGTTGATGGATAAGTATAGTGATTAGGTTGCAGTATTGATGGATAAGTATAGTGATTAGGTTGCAGTATTGATGGGTAAGTATAGTGTTAGGTTGCAGTAATGATGGGTAAGTATAGTGGTTAGGTTGCAGTATTGATGGATAAGCATAGTGGTTAGGTTGTAGTATTGATGGATAAGTATAGTGATTAGGTTGCAGTATTGATGGATAAACATAGTGGTTAGGTTGAAGTGTTGATGGATAAGTATAGTGATTAGGTTGAAGTATTGATGGATAAGTATAGTGAATAGGTTGCAGTATTGATGGATAAGTATAGTGATTAGGTTGCAGTATTGATGGATAAGTATAGTGGTTAGGTTGCAGCATTGATGGATAAGTATAGTGATTAGGTTGCAGTAATGATGGATAAGTATAGTGGTTAGGTTGCAGTATTGATGGATGAGTATAGTGGTTAGGTTGTAGTATTGATGGATAAGTATAGTGGTTAGGTTGCAGTATTGATGGGTAAGTATAGTGGTTAGGTTGCAGTATTGATGGATAAGAATAGTGATTAGGTTGTAGTATTGATGGATAAGTATAGTGATTTGGTTGTAGTATTGATGGATAAGTATAGTGAATAGGTTGCAGTATTGATGGATAAGTATAGTGATTAGGTTGCAGTATTGATGGATAAATATAGTGATTAGGTTGCAGTATTGATGGGTAAGTATAGTGGTTAGGTTGCAGTAATGATGGATAAGTATAGTGGTTAGGTTGCAGTATTGATGGATAAGTATAGTGATTAGGTTGCAGTATTGATGGATAATTATAGTGGTTAGGTTGCAGTATTGATGGATAAGTATAGTGATTAGGTTGTAGTATTGATGGATAAGTATAGTGATTAGGTTGTAGTATTGATGGATAAGTATAGTGATTAGGTTGCAGTATTGATGGATAAGTATAGTGAATAGGTTGCAGTATTGATGGATAAGTATAGTGATTAGGTTGCAGTATTGATGGATAAGTATAGTGGTTAGGTTGCAGTAATGATGGATAAGTATAGTGGTTAGGTTGCAGTATTGATGGATAAGTATAGTGGTTAGGTTGCAGTATTGATGGATAAGTATAGTGATTAGGTTGTAGTATTGATGGATAAGTATAGTGGTTAGGTTGCAGTATTGATGGATAAGTATAGTTGTTAAGTTGCAGTATTGATGAATAAGTATAGTGATTAGGTTGCAGTATTGATGGATAAGTATAGTGGTTAGGTTGCAGTATTGATGAATAAGTATAGTGATTAGGTTGCAGTATTGATGGATAAGTATAGTGGTTAAATTGCAGTATTGATGAATAAGTACAGTGGTTAGGTTGTAGTAGTGATGGATAAGTATAGTGGTTAGGTTGTAGTATTGATGGATAAGTATAGTGATTAGGTTGCAGTATTGATGGATAAGTATAGTGATGAGGTTGCAGTATTGATGGATAAGTATAGTGATGAGGTTGTAGTATTGATGGATAAGTATAGTGATTAGGTTGCAGTATTGATGGATAAGTATAGTGATTAGGTTGCAGTATTGATGGATAAGTATAGTGATGAGGTTGCAGTATTGATGGATAAGTATAGTGATGAGGTTGCAGTATTGATGGATAAGTATAGTGGTTAGGTTGCAGCATTGATGGGTAAGTATAGTGATTAGGTTACAGCATTGATGGATAAGTATAGTGATTAGGTTGCAGTATTGATGGATAAGTATAGTGATTAGGTTGTAGTATTGATGGATAAGTATAGTGGTTAAGTTGCAGTATTGATGGATAAGTATAGTGGTTATGTTGCAGTATTGATGGATAAGTATAGTGGTTAGGTTGCAGTATTGATGGATAAGTATAGTGGTTAGGTTGCAGTATTGATGGATAAGTATAGTGGTTAAGTTGTAGTATTGATGGATAAGTATAGTGATTAGGTTGCAGTATTGATGGATAAGTATAGTGATTAGGTTGCAGTATTGATGGATAAGTATAGTGGTTATGTTGCAGTATTGATGGATAAGTATAGTGGTTAAGTTGTAGTATTGATAGATAAGTATAGCGATTAGGTTGCAGTATTGATGGATAAGTATAGTGATTAGGTTGCAGTATTGATGGATAAGTATAGTGGTTATGTTGCAGTATTGATGGATAAGTATAGTGGTTAGGTTGCAGTATTGATTGATAAGTATAGTGATGAGGTTGTAGTATTGATGGATAAGTATAGTGATGAGGTTGTAGTATTAATGGATAAGTATAGTGATTATGTTGCAGTATTGTTGGATAAGTATAGTGATGAGGTTGCAGTATTGATAGATAAGTATAGTGATTAGGTTGAAGTATTAATGGATAAGTATAGTGATTAGGTTGCAGTATTGATGGATAAGTATAGTGATGAGGTTGCAGTATTGATAGATAAGTATAGTGATGAGGTTGTAGTATTAATGGATAAGTATAGTGATTAGGTTGAAGTATTGATGGATAAGTATAGTGATGAGGTTGCAGTATTGATAGATAAGTATAGTGATTAGGTTGTAGTATTGATGGATAAGTATAGTGATGAGGTTGCAGTATTGATAGATAAGTATAGTGATTAGGTTGAAGTATTGATGGATAAGTATAGTGATTAGGTTGAAGTATTAATGGATAAGTATAGTGATTAGGTTGAAGTATTGATGGATAAGTATAGTGATGAGGTTGCAGTATTGATGGATAAGTATAGTGATGAGGTTGCAGTATTGATGGGTAAGTATAGTGGTTGGGTTGTATTATTGATGGATAAGTATAGTGATGAGGTTGTAGTATTAATGGATAAGTATAGTGATTAGGTTGAAGTATTGATGGATAAGTATAGTGATTAGGTTGAAGTATTAATGGATAAGTATAGTGATTAGGTTGAAGTATTGATGGATAAGTATAGTGATGAGGTTGCAGTATTGATAGATAAGTATAGTGATTAGGTTGTAGTATTGATGGATAAGTATAGTGATGAGGTTGCAGTATTGATAGATAAGTATAGTGATTAGGTTGTAGTATTGATGGATAAGTATAGTGATTAGGTTGCAGTATTGATTGATAAGTATAGTGATGAGGTTGCAGTATTGATGGATAAGTATAGTGATTAGGTTGTAGTATTGATGGATAAGTATAGTGATGAGGTTGCAGTATTGATAGATAAGTATAGTGATTAGGTTGTAGTATTGATGGATAAGTATAGTGATTAGGTTGTAGTATTGATGGATAAGTATAGTGATTAGGTTGTAGTATTGATGGATAAGTATAGTGATGAGGTTGCAGTATTGATGGATAAGTATAGTGATGAGGTTGCAGTATTGATGGATAAGTATAGTGATTAGGTTGTAGTATTGATGGATAAGTATAGTGATTAGGTTACAGCATTGATGGATAAGTATAGTGGTTAGGTTGAAGTATTGATGGATAAGTGTAGTGATTAGGTTGCAGTATTGATGGATAAGTATAGTGATTAGGTTTCAGTATTGATGGATAAGTATAGTGATTAGGTTGCAGTATTGATGGATAAGTATAGTGGTTAGGTTGTAGTATTGATGGATAAGTATAGTGGTTAGGTTGTAGTATTGATGGATAAGTATAGTGATTAGGTTGTAGTATTGATGGATAAGTATAGTGATTAGGTTGTAGTATTGATGGATAAGTATAGTGATTAGGTTGCAGTATTGATGGATAAGTATAGTGATTAGGTTGCAGTATTGATGGATAAGTATAGTGGTTAGGTTGTAGTATTGATGGATAAGTATAGTGGTTAGGTTGTAGTATTGATGGATAAGTATAGTGATTAGGTTGTAGTATTGATGGATAAGTATAGTGATTAGGTTGCAGTATTGATGGATAAGTATAGTGATTAGGTTGCAGTATTGATGGATAAGTATAGTGGTTAGGTTGTAGTATTGATGGATAAGTATAGTGGTTAGGTTGTAGTATTGATGGATAAGTATAGTGATTAGGTTGTAGTATTGATGGATAAGTATAGTGATTAGGTTGTAGTATTGATGGATAAGTATAGTGATTAGGTTGCAGTATTGATTCCATGCAGCCTCCTAGAAAAGCCCCAGGATTATCCAGTATGACAATGAGCAGGTTGGCAGCAGTAATAATAACTGTATACAAATAACTGCAGGGTAAAAGAAATAAAGCTGATAATGGGTAATTCAATCCTACAGTTTAGTATGAGTACTATGGACTTGGGCATCTAAAATAATACAACCTACATACCGCCTCCTATCCCCTGCAGCCTCCTATCCCCTGCAGCCTCCTATCCCCTGCAGCCTCATATCCCCTGCAGCCTCCTATCCCCTGAAGCCTCCTTTCCTCTGCAGCATCCTATCCCCTGCAGCCTTTTTTCCTCTGCAGCCTCCTATTCCCTGCAGCCTCCTATCCCCTTCAGCCTCCTAACCCCTGCAGCCTCCTATGCTCTGCAGCATCCTATCCCTGAAGCCTCCTATCCTCTGCAGCATCATATCCCTGCAGCCCCCTATCCCCTGCAGCCTCTTATCCTCTGCAGCCTCCTGTCCCCTGCAGCCTCCTGTCCTCTGCACCCTCTTATCCCCTGCTGCCTCCTATCCCCTGCTGCCTCCTATCCCCTGCAGCCTCCTATCCCCTGCAGCCTCCTGTCCTCTGCAGCCTCCTTACCTCGGCCACCTCCTATCCTCAGCAGCCTCCTATCCTCTGCAGCCTCCAATCCCCTGTAGCATCCAATCCTCTGCAGCCTCCTATCCCCTGCAGCCTCCTATAGCCTGCAGCCTCCTATCCTCTGCAGCCTCCTATCCCTTGAAGCCTCCCATCCTCTGCAGCCTCCTATCCCCTGCAGCCTCTTATCCCTTGCAGCCTCCTATTCCCCGCAACCTCCTATCCCCTGCAATCTCCTATCATCTGCAGCCTCCTTTCCACTGCAGCCTTTTATCCCATGCAACCTCCTATCCCCTGCAGCCTCCTATCCCCTGAAGCCTCCTGTCCTCTGCAGCCTCCTATCCCCTGCAGCCTCCTATCCCCTGCAGCCTCATATCCCCTGCAAACTCCTATCCCCTGCAGCCTCCTATCCCCTGCAACCTCCTATACTCTGCAGCCTCCTATCCCCTGCAACCTCCTATCCCCTGCAGCCTCCTATCCCCTGAAGCCTCCTGTCCTCTGCAGCCTCCTATCCCCTGCAGCCTCCTATCCCCTGCAGCCTCCTATCCCCTGCAGCCTCATATCCCCTGCAGCCTCATATCCCCTGCAACCTCCTATCCCCTGCAACCTCCTATCCCCTGCAGCCTCCTATCCCCTGCAACCTCCTATACTCAGCAGCCTCCTATCCCCTGCAACCTACTATCCCCTGCAGCCTCCTATCCCCTGCAGCCTCCTATCCCTTGCAGCCTCCTATCCCCCACAATCTCCTATCCCCTGCAATCTCCTATCATCTGCAGCCTCCTTTCCAATGCAGCCTTTTATCCCATGCAACCTCCTATCCCCTGCAGCCTACTATCCCCTGAAGCCTCCTGTCCTCTGCAGCCTCCTATCCCCTGCAGCCTCCTATCCCCTGCAGCCTCCTATCCCCTGCAGCCTCCTATCCCCTGCAACCTCCTATCCTCTGCAGACTCCTATTCCCTGCAGCATCCTATCCCCTGCAACCTCCTATTCCCTGCAGCCTCCTATCCTCTGCAGCCTCCTATCTCCTGCAGCCTCCTATCTCCTGCAGCCTCCTATCCTCGGCAGCATCCTATCCCTACAGCTTCCTATCCTCTGCAGCATCATATCCCTGCAGCCCCTATCCTCTGCAGAATCCTATCCCCTGCAGCCTCCTATCCTCTGCAGTCTCCTATCCCCTGCAGCCTCCTATCCCTGCAGCCTCCTGTCCTCTGCAGCCTCCTATCCTCTGCAGCCTCCTGTCCTCTGCTTCCTCCTATCCCCTGCAGCCTCTTATGCTCTGCCGCATCCTATCCCTGCAGCCTCCTATCCCCTGCAGCCTCCTATCCCCTGCAGCCTCCTAGCCTCTGCAGCCTCCTATCCTCTGCAACCTCCTATCCTCTGCAGCCTCCTATCCTCTGCAGCCTCCTATCCTCTGCAGCATCCTATCCTTGCAGCCTCCTGTCCTCTGCATCCTCCTATCCCCTGCAGCCTCCTATCCTCTGCAGCCTCCTATCCTCTGCAGCCTCCTATCCCCTGCAGCATCCTATCCCCTGCAGCATCCTATCCCTGCAGCCTCCTGTCCCCTGCAGCCTCCTATCCCCTGGTGACTCCTATCCCCTGCAGCCGTTTATCCTCTGCAGCCTCCTATCCTCTGCAGTCTCCTTTCCTCTGCAGCCTCCTATCCCCTCCAGCCTCCTGTCCTCTACAGCCTCCTATCCTCTGCAGCCTCCTATCCTCTGCAGCCTCCTATCCTCTGCAGCCTCCTATCCCCTGTTGCATCCTATCCTCTCTAGCCTCCTATCCCCTGCAGCCTCCTATGCTCTGCAGCCTCCTATCCCCTGAAGCCTCCTATCCTCTGCAGCCTCCCCTGCAGCCTCCTATCCCTCGCAGCCTCATATTCCCTGCAGCCTCCTATCCCCTGCAGCCTCCTATCCTCTGTAGACTCCTATCCTCTGCAGCCTCTTATCCCCTGCAGCCTCCTATCCTCTGCAGCATCCTATCCCTGCAGCCTCCTCTACTCTGCAGTCTCTTATCCTCTTCAGCCTGCTATCCACTTGCACCCTTCTATCCCCTGCAGCCTCCTATCATCTGCAGCCTCCTATCCCCTGAAGCCTCCCATCATCTGCAGCCTCCTATCCCCTGCAGCCTCCTATCCTCTGCAGCCTCCTATCCCCTGCAGCCTCCCATCCTCTGCAGCCTCCTATCCTCTGCAGCCTCCTATCCTCTGCAGCATCCTATCCTTGCAGCCTCCTGTCCTCTGCATCCTCCTATCCCCTGCAGCCTCCTATCCTCTGCAGCCTCCTATCCTCTGCAGCCTCCTATCCCCTGCAGCCTCCTATCCCCTGCAGTATCCTATCCCTGCAGCCTCCTGTCCCCTGCAGCCTCCTTTCCCCTGGTGACTCCTATCCCCTGCAGCCGTTTATCCTCTGCAGCCTCCTTTCCTCTGCAGCCTCCTATCCCCTCCAGCCTCCTGTCCTCTACAGCCTCCTATCCTCTGCAGCCTCCTATTCTCTGCAGCCTCCTATCCTCTGCAGCCTCCTATCCCCTGTTGCATCCTATCCTCTCTAGCCTCCTATCCCCTGCAGCCTCCTATCCTCTGCAGCCTCCTATCCCCTGAAGCCTCCTATCCTCTGCAGCCTCCCCTGCAGCCTCCTATCCCTCGCAGCCTCATATTCCCTGCAGCCTCCTATCCCCTGCAGCCTCCTATCCTCTGTAGACTCCTATCCTCTGCAGCCTCTTATCCCCTGCAGCCTCCTATCCTCTGCAGCATCCTATCCCTGCAGCCTCCTCTACTCTGCAGTCTCTTATACTCTTCAGCCTGCTATCCTCTGCAGCCTGCTATCCTCTGCAGCCTCCTTTCCCCTTGCAGCCTCCTGTCCCCTGCAGTCTCCCATCCTCTGCTTCCTTCTATCCCCTGCAGCCTCCCATCATCTGCAGCCTCCTATCCCCTGCAGCCTCCTATCCTCTGCAACCTCCTATCCCCTGCAGCCTCCCATCCTCTGCAGCCTCCTGTCCCCTGCAGCCTCCCATCCTCTGCTTCCTTCTATCCCCTGCAGCCTCCTATCATCTGCAGCCTCCTATCCCCTGCAGCCTCCTATCCCCTGCAGCCTCCTATCCTCTGCAGCCTCCCATCATCTGCAGCCTCCTATCCTCTGCAGCCTCCTATCCTCTGCAGCCTCCTATCCCCTGCAGCCTCCTATCCTCTGCAGCCTCCTATCCCTTGCAGCCTCCTATCCCCTGCAGCCTCTTATCCCCTGCAGCCTCCTATGCTCTGCAGCCTCCTATCCCCTGCAGCTTCCTATCCTCTGCAGCCTCCCATCATCTGCAGCCTCTAATACCTCCACACTCAGCCCCAGTCCCAGCAGTGGAGACCTCTGTGACTGTCAGGCTAATTGTAGCCCAGTTATATTGTATCTTTTGCAGCATAAGCTGGAGTGTAATTCGATTTCCCCATACATTAGGCCCTCATTAGGCACAGTGCGCCGCTCCTGTACAACTGCTCCCATCAGGCATGAAATCTCATTACACCCATTACAAAGTCAAATGGTACTTATTGGAGTTCATCACACTATATGGAGGTGTTTCCCTGTGTAAATCAGTTGTCTGAACCTCCCTTTTCCCAGCTTGCTGAATAGTGGGGTCTTTTAACTCCTGTAAACCCCATAGCACAGCGGAATCCCAGGTTACAATAGCATTTTATAGTGATCAATACCGCCATGAATACATTACTGAAGCAGTGTCTGGTATAGATTATGCTTGTCCACTATCTCTGCATTATCCCTATACAGTGACCTGTCCATACATTTATTTGTAGGCATTGAAATATGGCTCCAGAAATCATTCCAGCTCCCAGCATGTGAAGCCATAGCCAGAGCAGGATGCAGCATATGTCCATGCTTCCCCATTTGCAGACTAATGCCAGTTGGTGCTACTGGGCACAGTGTGGTTGGCTTGGGTCTAAACTATGCCATTCAATTATCTCTAATCAGACTGCCTTCTTATGCCAACTCCAAACACTGTACCAGGAGACAGTAACAAACCATGTACAGACAGTCTATAAGCTGCCAAAGCACAAGCCAAAGCAATGGGCACCTAAATATGATACAGAAGATCATCATATAGAATAGAGATAAATAGATTGATTTAAATAATTTGTTTGCTATTTAATAGTTTATAAATGAATTTATAAAAATAAATGTATTTATAAAAATAAATACTATATTTTTATTTATATATATGTATATTTTGTATAATAATTTATAATAATACAATATAATATTAATTAATATTATATTCATTTCTATTATACATTATTTCTATTTTGATTATAATCATTAACTGTTGCAATTTAATACAATTCGAATTCTAACTGAATATTGTTGAGTAGGTTCCTGCCTGTGTCTCCTATAGCTAAGCTCCCAATGTGCCCATATCGGAGACCTATTTATTTGTTTTATTAATTTTTTTTTTTTAAAATAAATCAAATACCAATCTTAAGAAATGGCATAAATGGCACAGTCTGTGTATTTCTATTAAATGGCTTACACATTGGAAAGTGTATATTGTAGATCGTCCACTCTGCTAGAAGTTAGGGCAGTGTTGTTTTTTTTTTTTTTTTTTCCCCCAACCTGGGTGCCTCCAGCTGTTGCAAAACTGCAAATCCCAGCATACTGGGAGTTGTAGTTATTTTTTTTATTTTTTATTTGCAACAGCTGAAGACACACTGATTGTTAAAGAGTAGTTTGCAGTGTTTTCCCCATCCTGGTGTGGGAAGGTGTCATCAGAAAGTTGTTTTAAGTCGAGTTTTGCTGGAGGCTCCCTGGTTGGGAAACACTGATCTGGATCATCTAGACTGATACTTATTACTGTTTTTATATAATTATTATTATGAATAGTAATAGTAATAAGAACAATCTGATTCCAGTACTAACATAATATATTGGTTGACTTAAAAATAAAAATAAATCCCCCAATATATTCGTGTAGGTTAACTATGTCAGTATTTCCCAACCAGGGTGCCTCCAGCTGTTGCAAAACTACAACTCCCAGCATGCCCGGACAGCCTTCGGCTGTCCGGGCATGCTGGGAGTTGTAGTTTTGCCACAGCTGGAGGCACCCTGGTTGGGAAACACTGATTTAGGAATAACATGGAGCAGCTCCATCCTCCTCAGTTGGCAGTGTTTGCCAACCAGGGTGCCTCCAGCTGTTGCTGAACTACAACTCCCAGCATGCCCGGACAGCCAAATGCTGGGAGTTGTAGTTTTGCAACAGCTGGATGCACCCTGGTTGGGAAACACTGATTTAGGAATAACATGGAGCAGCTCCATCCTCCTCAGTTGGCAGTGTTTGCCAACCAGGGTGCCTCCAGCTGTTGCTAAACTACAACTCCCAGCATGCCCGGACAGCCAAATGCTGGGAGTTGTAGTTTTGCAACAGCTGGAGGCACCCTGGTTGGGAAACACTGATTTAGGAATAACATGGAGCAGCTCCATCCTCCTCAGTTGGCAGTGTTTGCCAACCAGGGTGCCTCCAGCTGTTGCTAAACTAGAACTCCCAGCATGCCCGGACAGCCAAATGCTGGGAGTTGTAGTTTTGCAACAGCTGGAGGCACCCTGGCTGGGAAACACTGATTTAGGAATAACATGGGGCAGCTCCATCCTCCACAGTTGTGCATTTGCCTTGCAGAGCGCATAGGATTGTACTAGCTTTACATATGGTGCCTTAATACAAGGAGGAGGGGGGGTTAGTTAGTCATTTATTTAATTGTGCCAGCCAGGCACTGGCATACAAGGTGACCATCTCATCCAGACATCCAGACACCGATGCGCAAGGGAAATGCTTTTTGGGTTAGTGAGAAGCTTCCCCAGTCTGCTTCCCATGCCTTCTAATCTGCCAATAGTGGGATTAATATATAGGGTGTGAAACCTCCTAAATCCATGAACTCATCCTATTTTCATTAATGTATCTTTCTGTGGCACCGACTACCAGCTGCCAACTTGAACAGACACCAGTTGAATCCAGGGAGGGAGGGAGAGATAAAAAAAAAAAAAAAAAGAAGGAAAACCCAAAATGATGGGTAAATCTTCCCCCAAGGTTCCAAATGCTTTTTCCTTGTGGGAAATGGCTCTAAATAATTTCACCCCCCCCCCCCTCCCTCCCCAAATAAATTGAACTGGATATCTGGAATCTTAGGGGGTTAACGATTCCCACGAAGGGGATGTGAGGTCTGGCCAACAGGTGTTCGGATTTGGCTGATGTCTTCTTATAGGGGGCGACCCAGGGAGGGGTGAGTACCAGAATTAAACTGCCTGGGCTCCTCTGTCCCCTTTACATGGCGTGCAATCCCTACACAATCAAAATGATATCTTTATAGCTAGGTTCATGTCCTGGGCTATAACATATCAATCCCTGTCTTGGTTCTCTGGGATGCACCTGGTATTTCAAAGTTGGTCCTTTTTGTTTTTTCTGGATCCTGAATTGCAGCTGCCTAAAACAAGCACAAGAGAGAGTGGGGCCCTTACAATGTCTCCAAGAAGAAGTGTTGGCATGGTTTTTGCTTGTCTTTAATGTACCATTAACTATTGTCTTGACACAATATGGGAACTGTAAAGCATGACATGTGTTATAATAAAACACATTTGCAAAGATACTATGGGGTGGCAAGCAAACAAACAGGCCCCATGTTTTTTTGTCTGCCTGGATGAAGCTATTAAAACTACACCAGAGCATTCATGATCAGTCGTACCCCCCCCCCCGTCCCCCCCCCCCACCAATTAAATTTTATGTCTTCTACATTTTTCTTACAAAAATAAAAAAGAGAAAAAGAAAGAAAAAACTAAAAAAAAAAAAAAAAAAAAATACTAAAAAAAAAAAAAAAAAAAGGGGGTCTGGGTGCTTGGCCCATAGTCACATTGATTTTCCTGCTGCTATCACCTGGTGCTCAGACCCCCCAGTTCCATTTATCAAGAACAGCTATGTCAGGCCTTCCATGAAGTGACTCTGTTACCATAAGGCTCTCACCATCCTGCCTATTGTCTCCCCTTGTTAATAACTCATTACCAGGATTTAACAAATCAACCATTACATATGTTTTGTGTCTCCATATTTTGATCCGTACGATCAAGCAGATGTTACGATTGAGATTGTGAAAAGTCCAAGGCTGAAAGACAAAAAAAAAAAAAAAAGCAGAAAGACAGAAAGAAAAAAAAAAAAAAAGAAAGAAAAAAAAAAAAAAAAAAAAAGGGCAGGGGGCTCAACAAGAAGCTGACAATGAAGATCTTCAGAAAAACATTTACTACCAATAAACCCGACTCCGACCTGCTCCATTTCAAGCATTGTGCCTATTTGTTTTTTTTTTGTTTTTTTGGGGGGGGGGGGAATAATTACGTTTAATAGGAACAGGTTCAGTAGACTTTGAATGTCAAGACCACAGGTGCAGGGTGGCATGATGAATGATGGGCTTGATTTTTGCCAAGCTCAAGGGCCCTTCTCTTGGACTTTCAAGCAGATAGAAAATATTGTCATTTTCTTTAATTCACAGCATTACTTTCAGGCCAGAACAAAGGCGGCTGATGAAAAGCTTATGCTGTAATGAAACACGCTATGTGGTGGCCATTGGAAGAAAGGGAGAAGCGCGCTGCGTTCACGCGCAAGTGCTCTCTCTAAACCACACAAAAGTCCCTTTCTAGCCTAGAAAGGCTTCATTTTTTATCTTTTCAAGCCCATACAGCTTTATTCATGAAGCATACGGTGCTCCAGCGGCTTTCATTTGCATGGCCAGAGGCTGAATTACCTTCTAGAGGGCTTGGGGGAAACTTTGGAAACTTTGGGAAACTTTTCGGCACCTTCTCTTGGCACAGCAAGTTTGGCCAGGAGTGCGCACACGCGTAAGGCGGGGATTTGGGGGTTAATGGTCCTTATTGACACGCGGGACGGTCCTGACGAGGGGCTGGGGAGGGGGCACTGACCTTGCTGCAAAGTTTGACCCGGGGGGTGAGGGGTTAAAAGGGGAACTCTTCTTCGGAGTGAAGAAGAACAAGTGAGGGGTGGACACTGCTCTCATTACGCATGGAAAGGCTGCAGCCAGTAGAGGGGGCACAGGGTGGGAAAGTGGGCAGAACAGGGGGCACAGATACAGATCACAACTCCCATCATTGCCTGGAGCAGCACAAGTCTTCCTGCAGCACATTCTCTCTATGACACCATATTAAGCCTTCTATGGCAGCCAACATTGGGAAGCCCCATGAATATTAGGGATGCCAGTTATCATTTGTGTTTTTTTGTTTTTTTTTGGGGGGGGGGGGGGGATTTTCCAGCTTTACAAACTTAAAATCAATAAGTCGTGATTGAAAGAAAAGTCTTTAGATGATATTTTAGATATTTTATTTAACCTCTTGGTGGCCACTGAGTGCCAAGCAACACTGGGCTCTGAGCTATTGGAATGCCAACAGCTGGTTCGGTGGCACTTACTTCCACTGTCCCATCAAGGTCTGATGGCAAAGCTTTAATCATATATATATATATATATATATATATATATATATATATATATATCCAGAGACATAGGCTTAATGGAGAT